>NW_009920379.1:51151-107122 GCF_000696875.1 Nestor notabilis | reverse complement strand
CTGCTGAAAGGAGTCGTTTGTGTAGCTGCTGCTTCTTTGGATGGTTTGTGCACTCCCCTTTCTCCTGTCAATGCATCCTGCAGGACCTCTGTTACTACTGGTGATGTCCCCATGCAGAGTTGCCACCAGGAGAGAGAAAAAGATGTCAGGTGAAGCGTATGTAATTCAAAATTGTACTACGTTTCAATTTGTCTTGTCTGAGCAGGGAAGAAGAGCATGAGCCATGCTGTGTGGATGCCTCCATGTACTCCCATCAAGTTAATCCATATTTCCGTATCAGTTGTCGTGGTGCTAGTCTGGGCAGTGTTAACTGTAGGCCTAAGCCCAGGCAGAGCTGCAAAGGGAGTAAGGGGGGATGGATGAAATTGTGGCTCCATGGAAATCAGCAGGAGGTTGCTAGCCAGTATGACCAGTATTTCCCCCCAAGATAGCGATGTGTCAGTAGAGTTATCTTCTTGTAAGTTGGCTCCTCTGCATTTCATAGTTTGAGACATTTAGGGATTTTACTCTTTTAAAATAACGCTTTTTTTACCCCCGATACTTACTGAACATCTCTTCACCAAGATGCCGTGTTAGATTTTGGTTGGCTCAAGTGAAAAAGAATATTTATATTACTGTGTCTCCATTTAAACAGGCACTACTGTCCTTGAAATGTCAAATGTAATATGACATGTCAATTACTGTATGTCAAGCACATGATGTATTTTCAGCCCCTGTTGATTTAGATGTTTTTTGACGTATGCTTGACATATTCTAATGGTGCTTCTTCAGTTCACTGAGTGTCTTGAAAACAACATTGAATGGCACATAAATCACAGCACCACCTTTGGCAGGGATGTTTGCCAGAACATGAAGTAGCAGCTTCATATTCCTGCAAACGTTTGGTCAATAATGGCTCTCTTGTCCCAGAGCTGGGTGTCTGCAGTTTCTGGCAGGTTTGCCAGCAGGGCAGGAGCAGTCCTGTTTTCCTCAATGATTTTTTTCATCATTGCTTTAGAAAATCTAATATTTTCTTAAGAGATCTTTTGAAAGTCCCATACCTGCATTTGACTCACATTTTGTCAGGGATGCATATGTGATATGAAAGAATGAAACCATAGGCCCGATCACCATACAGCTTTAGTAAGGATCTCTTCCTAACCATATTCACCTAAAATACACACTTACAGTAAGGATTAAATACTCTCCAACCACAGTTGTAGAAAGTAGTATTTACTGACTGTTAGCAGGGTCAGATAATATGAGGAAAGATTTAAGTTTGATCTTGTATACTATATACTTTCAGAATTTGTTAATTGTGTTTAGTGCTAGCATTTACTCTTCTGACTGGGAAGATGTGATTCAGCCACTACCCAAAAAGATGATATGCTTAAGGTGGTGGGAGGAAGAAGAAGAGAAGGAGGAAAGGTAGTATCCCCACGCTTTTCAAAACAGGAAGTAAACCACAAAAAGAATAAAGGACAGGACTAAGGATATCCAAGAAATCAGTTGCAGCACTCTGTAGCCCCAAGCCACTGTTTGAATGTAACACATTGCTTCAGTGAGAAGCTGTGCATTTAATTTGGGTGTACTTTCAAATGTTTCAATGTTGAGTAAGACTGCTGTTACAGCTAATACAAAAGTCACAATGGACGTCTACTTATCCAGACAGATGGGGAAGAGGTAGACTTGGAAATTGGAGTTTCCAGAGGAATGAGGGGTGTAGTTTAAGTGAATGGCCTCCCTGTAGCAATATTTCTGAGGAAAAAAAAAATGGATACGTGCACATCAAGTTCTGTTTTGTTGTCAAACTCAGTTTCAGTCTGCAATGACAACCCTCCTTCCCCCATCCCTCCTGTATGGGATAAAAGTGTGTAACAGGGGCACAGAAATGAGAAATGTGGTGGATGAGCCCTGCTCTCTCTTCCCCTCCTGAAATGTGTTTCTTCACCTCTGAGTGAAGGCGAGGTGCCTTGAGCAGTGTCCCTCACGTCCCAGGCAGGGTTGGCAGGGATACCTGCCCTAAGCGGTCCTCAGCTCTGCGGTGCTTGTGGGGCGCAGAACCCCATTTCCAGGGTGAGATGTCTTAACTTGTGTTATTTGGGCTGTCGCTCGCCGTGGTCATGGTTGTCTCATCTGACCTTGCACCAAGTGCCACTCTAATGTCTCCCTCCATCTGCCTATCAGTTTTTCTTACTCACTGTAGTTACAGCGAGGTCATTCTGCCATGTTGGGAGTTTTGGATTTGTATTTGTGTTGGTTTTTTTTTTTTTCCTGTGCCTCTTCCAAATGAACAATTGTGACAGCAAAATGGTTTGATAATTATCCCTTTTTGCTACATGTGAAGGCTCCAAATGTTTTAGGAAATTATGGGTGGTTTTTGATCTTTAAAGTTCTGGTATGTTCCATCCCATTTAACAAAACAAAACAAAACAACATATGTGCAGGATTGAGTTTTGCTAGATTTTAACAGACTCTGATTTCTCCAGTAAAAGCTTGCATGTAAGCACGCCAGTTGTTCTTAATTAATGTATTGGCAGTACTACTTGGTGCTTTATTTGGTGACTGATACTGTTTGTAAGAACTCAGACAGTAAACAAGCAGAGATTTTAATAGATTAGGAAGGCAAATATATCCAGAAATGGGTGTGTTGGTTTTTTTTTATTTTCCAAAATTGAAATTTACAACATACAACTATAGAAGTCCTTATGTGGATTTAAATTATTAAGCAAGCATCCTGTTGGTGAAGATTTGGGAGGCTGGTGCTTTCAGGGAAGTAATAGAAATTCCAGAGATGAATGAAATGGATCCTGGGGCAGCACAACTGGCTTTGGGCTAACATATGCAGGAAAACTGTGGCAAACCAAGGGACTGCTGGGTCTTAGACCAGTGCACATTTAAGCTTGAAATTCAGAGCACTCAATTCTAGGCACTCAGATCTGTTCGACCTACCTTTGGGACTTAAAAGCTACACTCGGCAGAGTGCTAATGAGCAGTGTGCATAAATTAGCAAGGTGAATGCAGTGGCCCATTATTATCATCCCTTGATTCTTAGCATTGTAGGAGACACAGTTGGGAGGGATGCACCAGCTTCAGAGAGAGCAGCTAGACAGATCTGCTCTGCTTCTTCACAAGGTTTCCTTTGTAACCTTGAGTGTGCTCAGGTGAGAAAGTAAATTATAGGGATGATAACGTAAAAAATAAATACGCTAAGTAATAACAAGGCCATAGAAATGTTCTTTAGCACTGAACGGGACAAGGAATATCATGTGGATGAAGGAGGTCTGCTATGTGTTTCTAAGGCATCTGCAAGAAATCCCACTGGTGACTGGGTGATGCTTCTGTGTGAATGAAAATTAAGTTCCTTCCCTCCTCCCTGAGACATTTTTGAATCGAAGGAAAAAGTGTGCTAATCTGAAAATGGCTATTTAACCCCCTGTGAAAAAGGGTTCATTTAACTACAGTACTATATGACTATGAATTGTCTTTCTTCCATTGGACAGCATTGTTTCTAAATATTTATCTAAGTAATCCTTGTGAATGAAGCTAAATAAAAGTTATTTCATAAAGCCTGCAAACATGAAATCTTGCCTGTTACTAGAGTTTAGGTAATAGTTGGTTCAAAAATCTGACAGTTGCAAAGCTTCTTCAACTTGGTCTGTTTTTATCCTTTTCTGAACAAAACATTCAATGTCAGTTGGAAATACTAGAATAATTTCCCTCAAATAATTGAATACTTGACGTCCCAAAGGGAAACATCCGCCCTTTAGCCAGTGGGAAAACACTTTTTATCATTAGAATGCATTGTGTTACATTATTAAAAATCTGAAGAGGCAACTTTATGTAAATCTTACCCAGTTTAAATCCTCTCATGAGAACTTTCTCATAAAGTGATAGTTAATACAACCAGACAAGTCCTCAGTCCGATTTTTACCTTAGCGGGGAAGGATCTTGCACAGGGTGAAATCTTGACCCTTCGTTTTGTCTGCAAGAAGTCATCACGTTTTTGTTCTTGCTTTTCTAAAGAAGAATATTGTCATCCTAAAGGCATCTGTGGATTTTCCTCACCAGAGAATAGCCACAGTGAGGACCACATGTTTGTTCAAGTGAAGGAACGTAAGAAGGAGCCCACACAGTCACCTTGAGGCAATTGAAGCCCAGAGGAGTGGAGCTGCTTGACCACCAGCTTAATCAGTGCTCTTGAAAAAGTGTTATGGGGTATTTATTGTGAAGAATAGAGACTTTGAGTGCAAATGGAACAATTTCTAATGTGACAAACAAATCTGTTGAAGATGTATTTCCTTAGATTTCTTAGTACAAAGATACATTATTGCCGTATATAGTCTGCCTACAGAAGAAATTTTGCTCTTGATCAAACCTTGCTCTGCCCGTGAGCACTTGAGAACATAAATGCAGTGCTTCATTGGTAAGAAAATGTTCAGAGGACCAGTGAAAACCATGATGCTCTGGTTTCCTCTTTCTGTTGGGAGATCATATGTCTGACTCCACTGAAGACAATGGCAGCTTTGCTGGACTTTTCCAAGGGCCAGGTCCAAGCTGGATATCTTTGTGACTGAGGAACTGGTGTAATGATAAACAAGAAATTGTTGAAATTTACCTTTTTGGTATGTGTGAGAAGTAGGTAAATGCTCTGTTGCCTAATTAATTACAAGTAGAAAGACTCTAACTACCTGCAGTTACTCAGAGTGCAGAGTGAGTATTTGCTGGATGGAAATCAAGTGGATTACAGTGATCGAGAGAAGAAATGTTTACCCACAGGCACTAACCAATCTGTACAAGGCTAGTAAAAAGCTATGGTAACTCTTCTAGCTCATAGGCAGTATTCATGGCTTTCTGTTCCTCAGAAATTATATGACCAAGTGATTTCTACAACTTAGAGGGATGCTTTCTATCCCAGTGCGTAGACGAAGCCATGTAGCAAATATAATGCAACTGCAACTGTATAAATTTCTTACTATATAGATATCTCAGTCAGTGACAACACCTTGCCCTGTGATTCTCTAGAAAGGCAGTTCCAAGTTGGGGAGATGGTAGTAGGTCTTGGGGAAGAGGGAGGGAAAATAAAGGGCAGGAGAAGAAAAGAAATGGCAGTCTCTGGGAAAGGAGGCCAAGGAGCTGGAGCTGCTGAAGCCTAGAACATTGCAAGGAGAGGTAATGGGGTTTCTTGAGTTCTCATTTTGCAGTAGTGTGTAAGTACTCTGTTCATGGATTTGGACCTCGCTGTACTTACTTTGCTTTGCAATAACAACACCGCAAAAAAGGTATAGCAAGGATCTCATAATGTAAATGAAGAGATACTTCGTCAACATGCGTGACTCTAAAGCCAGGTACAAGTTAGCATGTTGAATAGAAAAGCTAGCTGCTTGTATAACATAAGTACATGAGGATTCCTTGTTGTTAACAAAAATGCTGGGTAACACAATCTGTATAGCCTCTGGGTTGTAGTGACAATGTTGATTTATTCTCATATTTTCTCATGTTCTTTTATAAAAAATTCCTTTCAATAGGAGAGGGTGCTCTTCAAGAAAAACAAAACAAGAACATAAATCTCAAACTTTATTGATTATAAAGTAGTTTTAGAAAAAGAAACCCAGATCCCTGAAGTATGATCTTGTGCTGAGGAACTGTTTTTGTCCCAAATTGAATTAAAATTATTTCGCCCCTTTTCTCCTATGCAGATCAAATGGGTACAATACTTACTTTACCTGCAATACTCTGCAATAGATGAATTCTTTACAATATGTATTCTCGGACAGGAGCTTGTAGATAGAGGCTCATGGGGCATACAAAATTGGGGGTTTTGAGATGACGTTCTGTTGGGAGCAGCAGTTTATCTTTACATATGTAAGCTCCAAAGTGTAGAATTCATTGAATCACAGACTCATAGAATGGTTTGGGTTACAAGGAACCTTAAAGATCATCCAGTACCAACCCCTCTGCCATGGGCAGGGACACCTTCCTCTATAGCAGCTTGCCCGAAGTCCCATCCAGCCTTTAACACTGAAAGGGATGGGGCAGCCACAACTTTTCTGGGCAACCTGTGCCAGTGTCTCACTGCCCTCACAGTGAAGAATTTCTTCCCAATATCCCATCTAAATCTACCCTCTTTCAATTTAAAGCCATTTGTCCTAATCCCTTGTAAAAAGTCCCTCTCTAGATTTCTTGTAGGACCCCTTTAGGTACTGGAAGCTTATGGATTCAATGGAGTTAACTATTTAGTAGTTACTAGAATCTGCTTGATGACATAGAGTATGACAGATGATCACCCATAATTGCATTATACGTGGGTATCCAGGGGAATCAAATATTTAACTTATCAATAATAAGCCTTCTGAACAGGAAGGAAGAAAAGGTCATTCACACGAATTTCAGTCCCAGTGGACGCCATGTCCTCATTTAATGTCACTGACCTGGCAAGACATTACATGACAAATTTGTCAGCTAAGGATACAGAAAAGAGCATTTTTAATCGCTGCGGTGATGAGTTCCACATTCGTTAGTCAGACCAACAACAGGAGGGGGATGCACAGGCGAAAATAATCATTGTACTGACTACTACTGGGACTGACTACTGTGCTCCACAGGTATAAGAAATTAGAATTAGAGATATGAGAAGCAAGTGAAATCTGGAGAGCAGGGTGCAATGTGCCGGGAGTCCTGCACTAGAATGTGGAGTGTCTGTATTGTTTCTACAAGTAACCAGAATAAAGGTGAAAGACGTGAATATGCACATGCTCATCTAATTTCCATGTTGGAAATTTCAGCTCAGCCCATGTCTCCAACAAAGTAGTCTTTATTCCCTTTTTTAATTTCTTCTGATGAGAATATTGCTGTAGCTTATTTGCATATGTGTTGCCAGAAAAACATGAAGGAAACGCATGAATCGGAAACGTAAAAAGCAGGGCCCTGTGCTCTCAAAGCTGAGTTGGAGGTGCTCAGTTACCCAATTTTCTGCTCTGTTTAGGAGCAAATAAAAAAGAAAGAACAGACTTGGCATTGATGCAGCCTCCGTCTGGAAGGAGTGTTAGGATGGCTGGTGTGTTAGAGATCCTTTGAACGATCACTGCTGTTCTGCCAGCTCTGAAAGGAGTGAACGAAATAAGATGCTCTTTCTCTGCTAGACCAGGTTCAGCTCCCAGGCCTGAATTAGCACGCATCAAACATGTTTGGCGTACAGGATTTCAGGAACTATTCCTCTTTTTGGGAGGACATACAATGCTTTGTCTTCAAATCCTTTTGAAGAACCTTTGCTCGTGCACTTCATTCACCTGCAAGTTCATTGTGAAGATATTCCCCAGTGCTTGAGGTGTCTTTATTTTCCTGGATTTCGATTTCAGCTCGGAAGAACATTGGGCTGAAGCAAAGCTAATTTTTTCTTTTACAGGAAGAAATTCAGGCTTAGCTCATGATCTTTCATTATGATGTGCAGATAAGTATATTTATAAACATAAACATTTATGTAGGAACTATTTAGAAGAAGCTAGCATTCATCAGAAACTCCCTTTAGGACCTCTGTGTGATTGAGCACTGGAACGTGTTGCCGAGAAAGATGCTTCTTTTTCCATCTTTGAAGATTCTCAGGCTTCAGAAAGACAAGGCCATGAACAGTCTGATGTTGCTTTGAAGTTAACCCTGCTGAGCAGAAAGTGGATAGCTCCCTGCCCAGATGAGTTTTTCTATTACTCTTTATTCCATTGTAATGCAGCATGTTACAAAAAGAGGTGTTGACATGGGCTTCAGCACCCAGAGCAGTCTGTGCTGTGTTCAGCCATCCCGGTGAGCTAGAATTGTCAATGATGCAGCCACGCATCTTCTGTATGTTGCACATGTAAGAAAAGAAATATCTCCTAAACAGATTTAAAGAACTGCTGTCATTTGTCACCTCAAAATCTATGGCAGAATCTAAGGACAAGTGTCTCACCTTTTGTGAGTCCATCTATCCAAACCAAGGAAAAGACAGGTTGCAATGAAGCAGAACTGTGTTTCATGTTACTGAAAGTATTTTGTCCATGTGTAAAACATGGACAGCTTTACTGTCAAATGTTTCTAAAACTTTTGCAGGTAGAAGCAAGCTCTGTACATCCTGCTATGTTAGGAGGAGTGTGAAATTCAACTTCATTAAGCAGCAGCCTAGCGATTCGATGGTGGTGTCACTGGTCCAGGAGCTGCTGTTACCCATGCCTGGCTACAGCTGGATATAGTTGTGCAGGAATAAGGCTGGCCTGGGTTGTGGTTCTTATAGCAGGGCCTGCAGGTGCTGCAGGTTTTCATACAGCCATGAACTTCCCCAAAAGCAGGAATAAACATTTTAATTATGTAGGCAATACAGTTAACTACATGCAAGATAGTTAATGTGTACTTCCTTTGGGCTTTTTTCACAATAACTCTCTTGGGTAAAATTTTCTTGGGTAAAATACACGGAAAGTTCTGGTGTGGGGTTTTTTTAGCGTCATCTCAGAGTTTATCGTAGGGTTGATTTATCAGTTTTCTCTGTCAGAAGTGTGTTTTGCAGTCCCAGTCCTCCAGATCTGGGCACGTGCTGGAGCATGTTGTAGGATTTTCTGGCCCAACTTCCTTTACTTGGAAACCCATCACAGAGGACCAACGTGAAAGAGGAGAATGGGGCATGTACTTCGGTCTCATTCCAGTGTGGAGCTTGGATGCACTCTGGGATAGGTCTACCCTAGAATCTGGAAAGTGCTCCGGGATCCCACAGCACAAGCACAGATCAGGAGGATCAAGCAACTCTCTCTCATGTTTCAGTTTAACACAGCTGACAGTGGAGGTGATGGGTAATTTTGGTAAGGTGTGCTGTGGCAATGACATGGCTTTTCCTAGTGGACCCCAAAGCTCCTTTCCTCTGCCAGAAGTTAGTTTCATATATAGTCGTGCTTTCAATTTCACCACAGCCAGAGAGGTCTTGTAACACACTTGGGTATCGCAAGGCAGCTCAACAGTTCAAGTAACTTTAGCATGTCTGAGTGGGAATAAATGCTGTGGATAAAGTCATGGTCAGAGATGTGCAGGATATTTTGTTTGCTGATTGCCCAGGGGAGGGATGTTACAAGCACAAGATCTACTGTACAGAGCCGGAGTGGAGGACCCTCTAGCCCGGGGCTCTGCCTTCAGCAGCAGCCACCAGCAGCCACCAAGGGCAGAGCACAGTGCAAATTTATCGTGCTCCTACCCCCATGTGCTCCCAGTGTGATTTCCCACCATCTCCAGCTGAGATACTTTCTGCACCAAATGTATTCAAATAATCTCTTATCTGTGTCTTGTTTACCCATGTGATTTTCCCACTAATATGTGTACTGTTTGTGTACACTGCCAAATTCCTTTCTTTCTCAACAAAAAGTATAATTTGCAGTGTAACATCACCTTAAAGCACACTGATTGAAGTAACTACTGCTATTAAAAAAGTAGTACATATTTTCTTTTTGTGATCGCCTTAAGTGCTGCTTGATATGTTCTAATGTCTAACATTCCTAAGGCAGATGTTTGCTTTTCATGAAACATTAATTAGAATCTAAGAATCAAAGAGAAGTGCATACGTATATATGCATGTGCATCTGTTTGTCTGTGAACAGAAGACAGCACAAACTGTGTATTAAAAAAAAGCAGTAAGTAAATATTTGAGAGGAAGACTGTATCAGGAGATTGCACTGATATTTAAGCATATTAAAGAGAAAAAACCCCTACTATGTTTTCATATAGTATGATCTTGGCATCCCACTACTAGGTGAAGATTTATAAACTGTAATGAAAAGTAATCCATATCCTATGTCTTCACGGTTTAATATGTGGTGTTTATAAGGATGCATTCACCAATATCCTGAGTGGGAGGGGAACGTTATACCAACTGTCAGAAAAACAAAATTACATTTTGTGAAAAGCTACTACAAAAGAAAGTACTTGAGAGCTAGAAACTGGGAAATGTGGTTCAATTTCCCTTCACAAAAACACACAGAGTACCCATGTCCTGCCTGTTTGCGTCTGAAACTTGAAGCTCTTAACAGAAAGAGGGTATCTTAAGTGAGATGAGCTCCCTGAGTGAGAGGTGTGCTGCTGTGCCAGAGAGGCCAAGCCAAAGGCGTTGGGAGTGTGGAGATGCTCTGTGAGCCTCACCCAGAGGAGGACTGTCAGCTGCCATGGGTTTGCGTGAGCGTGCTGCTTGATGTGCTCCGGAGGCACTGTGTCACCACTGGATCCAAAAGCCAAGATGTAAAGAATAATGCAGAAAGCTTGACTTGTGACCTTAGTTATATATTTAAGAGCTCTAGTTTCTGTAAATGCTAAGCAGGCAAAACCCCAGGTTGTTTCTTTCTGCAGCCCAGGTTCCCTTTGAATGCCTACTAAATGCAAGAGCTCCAAGGGTTTTTTTCCACTGCTCATTACCATCTGAATGCAGACATGTTATATTCTATTTTTCTGCTTGTATTTCATTTGCCTGCACTTTTAGTTACTAGGGCTGGCAAGGTTGGCCCCGGGAGCTTTGCGTGTCTCGTAAACTGAAGATTCATATTGCTAAATTTACACACTGTTTATATATTTGGATCTTGTATTTTTTTTTCCCTTTCTAAACAAAACCTGTGTATATCTGGATGTCCAAAATGGGCCTGAGGGTAAGATATGAATGTTGGTTCTAGGCACATTGTCACCTCCTAAGTATTTAGCATGGTAATATCTCCCAGTTTTTGTTTTCAGCCTATATATGTGTTTATTTTTGTGTGTGTTACATACACAAGTATTATAAGAAGAAGTTTTCCTTGTGGAGCGAGAGGTGGATTTTCTGGTTTTTCCTTGTGTCGCTTGCTTATGTGTGTTCTCGATTTCTTCATACAAATCCCTTATCTCTATGGAAGTTGCGGCATTGGTGATAATCACAGATAGTTGACACTGAAAGTTGTTATGGCACTCCCCTAACCCTTGACCACAGTTTCCTATCCTCTCCCATGTGTCAGCAGGTACTTGGCAGCCTTCACTATTCAGGGAATGAAACCAGCAAAAGCAAGCAAGCTGCTTGGGTTTGGGGGGGTTGGGGTTTTTTGGGTTTTTTTCATCATGGAGTTTTTGTCAGTGTGGGTCCCTGAACTGGCTTGCTGCAGGATCAGGCAAGTGCTAGTGCCCACACAAGGGAAAGGAACTGGAGCAGCACTGTCCTGGTATGCCATCTTAGCCATATCACATCCTTCAACAGCCCAGAGCCTGAGGAACACAAGAGGGATGCGGCTTGTGTTATGCCTGCTTCGGGGGACACACTCCGGCTTGCTGAGCCCCTCATCCAGGCTGAGCAGATGCTGCATAGAGCTGAGCCAGGTCTGGTTCTCCTTCTCATAGTAGCCGGAGTGGAGAGGATACTGCTGATGCATGCTTGGGTCTCACCCCAAAATAAAGTCAGCTTCCGTTTTTAGCAGCTGTGGCCTATTGTTAAGGTGCAGCCGTAAATCTCTTGTTTAACTACAGGACCAGCTTGGGAGGAAGGTAATGCAACCTGAATGCTGTAAAGGAGAGATGTATGGTAAGGTGGAGAGGACTTTGGACACACGCTGGTCTACACCTATTAGCTGTGTCAGTGTGTTTTCCATGAGGTCTTTGCAAGACAAGCAGGAGACATAGGCACACAGTCTGAGCTCATAGCAGAGGGACCAAGGAAGAGTAAAGGTGGCAATCACAAGGGTGAAAATGCGACATCAGACACCTCTTATCTGGCTTGCTGGGAGGCCATCAGCACCAGGAAGCTCATACTTTGGTGGACAAAGGTAACACTACATTTGCCACAGGGTGAGAGCACATGAGCAGGCTGTTCATGGAGAGCAGCAGAGTGCAGTGATTTGTCACCGCGTGCATGGCATGTTGCTGGTGTGTTGCAGCACTGAAGGCAGTTCAAGGCTTTAGTAAACACACTGTCTTCCCCAGGCAGTTCTGCTCTGTATATCACTCAGAAAACATAGGACTGGTATAAAAATGCCCTCTACACGTGTTTTTAGCAGTGTTACTAAGTACGCCAGGGGCCTTTCACAGTCTCTGTGTAGAACAGAAGAGAAACTCCTAGGAGGTTGTGGGCAGCATTCGTAGAAAGAAAAAATAAATCCTGCATTACCAGGGTTATAATCCCTGTCTCATGCAGTGCAGATCACGTTCAGCAGAACTTGATGGCCATCTACTGGTGAAGCCCCAGTCTCTGTTTTACTTTGCAGACTTTTTTTTGCATGAGAGACAAGCACTTGGCCATGTGTGAGTTGCAAAGATGCATGTTTTCACTTGTAGCTGGAAATAACACAGCTGAAGTTTTGTAAGTTACCCTAAATGCTCACATTGGTTTCATTCATTTCACCCTCTGAGCAGTACTCACTACAGATGTTTCAGCTGCTTATGGAAGCAACCGTCAGTTTCTTAGGATTTCTGCTAGTGTAACAGCTTCTACACGAATATAGAAATAATGAACTGCAAATAAATAAAGATCAAGCTGACAGGTCAGAACCCAATTTTCTTCCTTGTTAATCTCTCAAACTTGATGTATCAGCAGTAATTTGATACATCCTGCAGTTTCTCTGGGATGTTACATGTGGTGTCAGTCCTACTGCTAAACCACACCTTAAGCCTTAAAGTCTTCCTGACATCTGGCCATTAACAGGAGAACTGGCAGCTCCTCGTCTCAGCATCCTGGCAGCTCTCAGCTGCTGATGTGTTTCCAGGTCTTCTCTCTGGGCAGTTGGTGAGGGACATTTAGAGTCAAGAGAGGCTGCTATGGTGTGTTTTTTTCAGTTACTTATTTTACGAGATTGTAAAACACATTATAAGCAAAAAGGAAAAAACTCAGAAAAAAAAACGCTCATGACCAAAAACTAAATATTTTTGAGTTCCCTGTCATGTCCATTGTCAAAGTCTTTGTCTACCGTGGTGCCATCAGACAGGTAGTTTCTGCATCCCTGTCCCGACCAGAGCCATGTGGCAGAACCCTTATGGCCTTTAAAAGGCACAAAACACATTTTGAGGACTTCTGTTATGTCTGTGTGGTCACTGAGGGTATTTTGTAGAAACTGCTCGTGGAAGAGGAGGGTTTCCCTTTACTGCTGTACGGCCAAGAGAAAGAACATCAGCAGATCAACTGAAAATTTCTGTGAGAGGGACTAACCTCAGGAAGCTCCAAAAAAGCACATTGTGCTCTTTTTAGGGCTGTGGTATCTCCATTAAAAAAAACCGCACAGCTTTTGTAAGGCTACAACAAAGCTGGTGGTATCAAGTAGGATCTGGCTTCTTTTCCAGCAGTGAGTGTGTCTACTCTGTGGGGTTCCCCTGTGTCACAGGGCTTAGAGAGGCAGGGAGAGATCACCGCGGAGGTGTGCCCTCACTTGCCATGTGAGTCTCTCCTGCTGATTAGTTTGTCACGTAGCCTGCACTGCTGTGAAGAGAAGGCATGCAGTTACATTTGCTGGTTCCAGCTGACAGTACCCTTCTTGGCACACTGAGCAAGTGGTGGTTGTGAAGCAGTCAGGGTTGGTGGCAATGCACGTCACCTTCTGTGGCTTATTCGGTTATTTTCCATGGCATGGAATAGATAAGATGCTTTTAGAAAAAGAGAGCAATCCAGATAAGAAGCAGCAGCACTGATCATGTGCCACCTTCTTGGCACTGCCTTATGCCACCCTCTCCTGTGTAAATTCCTGGGAAAGCACAAAGCAGTTCCCAGCAATGAGGTCACCTTCTTGTACGTGACAAAGAGCTTTTTACAAGGTGCTCATTCTTCTCAAGCTTTGTTTTGTCTTGGGGCTGGGAATTACAGCAGCATTACAAGCTTGATCCTCCTCCCATGTAAATGAGCTGTACTATCCAGGAGCTGAACACCCTGTTACAAAATAGGCTTTTGAGACATCTTGTAAATCACATGCCACAAGAATGATGCACAAATATTTATTGTTAAAGATAAAGATTTTTCTGGTCTAGAACAGTGGATTTTGTACCTTCAGTATTGAACTTTAAGATTTGATTTACATGTTTGCTTTTGATTTTAGATGTTTAAAGAAAAGACTAGAGTAGCAAGACCATTCTCAGTGAATCATCTAACCCAAGACTGTTATTTGCCCAGATGCTTAAATGCAATTACTAAGCCATTTCTGTGACAGCTAAAAATATCTGTATTCCTGTCACATAGTTAAAGTGCTGGTGTGTCTTACTCTCTTGGGGACTACTTTTTGCTAGTTAATGTTGGTATTATGGCAATCTGTCCATTTCTTTCTCCACTTCAGAAATTCCTTGCACACCCACTAACACACATCATCATTATTAGAGACAAAAATAATTAATCTGGAAAATCTCTTTGCCTGAAGGTGAAATAAGTATATACATCAAGTGTTAAGAGAGAAAGAGGGCTGTCAGAAAGAGGGTACTCAATTTTTCTAAAATAATGCTTTAAATTAGGGTCATACTGTAAAAATATTTAAACAAAAAGAAAAGTGTATGATTTCAAATACCATTAGTTCAAGGCTTAAAGATTTGTATGCAGAGAATTGGAACATCAGTCAAATCACATGCAAGTCAAATGGTGCAAGATGCTTTATGCAAAATTTTAACCCAGTCCTCAGCAAATTCTGGAGATCTCTAGAAGTGCAGTTTATGCCAGAACAGCTATAGCTGTAGCAGCAGTGGCTGTTGTACAGAAGGTTGCAGACTGGTGTTGACACAGGAGCTTCTCAGCAGATGCATTGACATCAGTGCTTCTTTCAAATGCCTTTCTTAGTATCTTGGCTTCCACCAAGGTTTGTGCTTACTTCTTTTTGTGATGACTTTCTTTTCCTCCCATTCATTTTTGTTTGGCAGTCACAAATTCTTTCAGGAGAACTGGGAACTTTCATCTTAAGAGTTTAAAAGAGCTAGCTGATGAATCTCTAGATCATTTACCTTGAATGTCAATAAACCCAAGAATGTGGGGGAAGCCCCAGAAACTTGGTGAAAGCCAGCGTTTTTCCAGTACTTAAAGTAGCTAAACAGGCTAGTGTAACAGTAGGTGAACGTGACTGCTGTGCAGTATAACCATGATGGGGTTGATAAGGCAATCAATTAATAATGCTTTATAGCTGGGTAATATAATTCATGGAAGTCAGCGAGGGTTTGGATCTTGGCATACCCGCTTGATAACAGTTTATGACACAAGTTTATCTAACCTTGGCAAGTACATTGTTGTAGCAGGCTTCCTTCAGGTGTCAGGCTTGGTACACACAGTATTTACAAACTTAAGCAACATGACTTCAACACTGTATGCTTAAAATTGGGATGACTGATAGGCCTTAGGACATTGCTGTGAACGGTGTATGAGCATTCACATTTCTGTGGAGATTGTCCTTTGGCCCTGTGCTAATAAACTTTTTATTTATCAGTTGTCTGAAAGGAAATAAAATTCATTGACTTGCAGGTGATAGATTGAGAATTGTTAAATAAGGGAATGGAATGCGGGGTGATCTGGATCTGTTGGCAATCTGTACGCAAGCAAATAACAGGTGTTTGGCCAGATGCGAGGATCCATGGTCCAGATCTGGGTACTGGAAGCACTTCTTCATAACAGATTTCAGGATTTTTATCTATTTAAACTTGTCAAAGAGGAATTATGGAGGCTATATATAAAGATGTTTAGAAAGCATGATTCAGTGAGCTTGGATCTGGACACACATAAAGTACAAAACAAGTTCAGTTAAAGTCAGGCTACTTCGCTATTGGAGCAATATTTCAAGCATCGTGGTGTTTTCTCAGCAATAAACACATCTAAATCAAGACTTGAATTATTGAATATCCTCTAGTTCATGCACAGATTGTTTTAAATATGTGCTGTGGACCATGTGGTAGAAAAGGAAAAAAGTTAATTATGAAGGTCACTTCTGGCACAGTGATATGTTACAGCTGATCTTTTGGGACATAAGATATACACCATGCTCTTGCTTCATTGTTTTGTTTCTGTTCTGTTTTTTAGTTCAATTTCACCATTCAGTATTGAGAGCACAAGGCGTCAGAGGAGGTCTGAGTCTCCAGACTCCAGGAAGCGGCGCATCCATCGGTGTGACTTTGAGGGATGCAACAAAGTATACACAAAAAGTTCCCACCTGAAAGCTCACCGGAGGACGCACACAGGTAAGACTTTGCTGGCACTGTGTACCACAGTTAAGACAAGCAGGTTCCTTTCTGCCTAATTTAGGACCTATTGAACTCATCATCCTACACTGAGAGCCAAAGGTGTGTACCTAAGTAACAGAGATGTCCATTCTGGTGCAGATCAAGAGAGTGCTTTTGAATTGAACTTCCCTGTCATCCCCGCTTCTCAGGACAAGAGCGGTGTCAGCACAAACCAGGCTGATTTCAGATGAAACTAAACAGAAAAGTGGCCTTCAGTGACACACTTGCTGTGCTTCAACAAACAATGGGTGGTGATTGCTAGGGACCAACCAGAGCTAGTCCGAAGAAAACCCTCAAGAAGAGCATACAGCGTGGACATGGTTCTTCAGCACCATTGGTTTTTTTCACTCTACAGACCTACTCTTATTGAGCTACTACTTGCTTTTATAGCTGTAGCCCTTGAATGCTGAGTGCCACTAAATGCCTTCAGCTCAATTCAAGTGTAAACTTGACTACCTCAGTATTTTTTTCTGGAGGCTGCAGAGGCACCTGCCACTTACTGCAGAAGGAAGTCACTTTATGAGAATACGTAGCACTAGGTCCCTAAAACAGAGTTGCAAGAGAGGTGCATTCATGAGCTGGATCCCATTCAAGGGTGGTAATACTTAACACTGAATCAGTACCTGGTGTCCTTATTAACCTTTAAGGGTTGTTACTAGTCTACATGACAGGCATGAAAGGGTAGCTGAAGCAATGATGTGTAACTGTTGTAATTTTACTGTGGATAAACTCAGGAGCAGTGATTTGAAGTCATCAAGAACAATTTAAGAGGGCATTGCTCGGATGGCTAGAAAGGCAGTGGACAGAACACTCCGAGCTTCAGTGCTGTTCCTTACTCTGCTGCTGATTTGCTTAAATTAAATTTATTGATCTCTCTGCTCCTAATGTTCTTCAGCGTTCTAGTAGCTCCTTGGAGAAAAAATGGGCATATAGCCCAATGTTGTTCTCTGCTGAGAACATGCTGGCACTTGCTGTGGTGTGATGTACTCTAAAGAGTATGAGATATTATTTTAAAAAACTAAGTGATGGCTTTTCCAATTCAAATGAGACCGTTTCTCCCATCGTTCTTTCCAGTATGTCTTTCGGCTGGTAGGGCTTTTGTTGAGAGGCATACAGAACAAGGCTCATCCTAATACCCCCTACTAAATCAATTTCTGTAAGGTAAGAGTCCATTCCTTAAACAGCAGAAATGTTCTGGTGATCTGGGAATTTCATTACATTTCCCTCCAGGCCAATTATTCTAGGCTCTTCATACCTTCCCATTGATTCTTGTATCTTCTCCTCTCCCCTGATTTATCATGTCTTGTCTTAATTCTTTTTCCCTCTTCCTTTATTTTCCCCATCTTCAGTGTGGTCTTTAATCCCCTACCCTTCCAATATATTTTATATACCTTAGCCTTTCATCTTGCTCTCTGTCATTCCTGTTTTACTCTTTTATCCCAATCTAATCCTGCTCTGTCCCTTTCCTTCCCCCTGCCCTGATTTCTAAGTGATTTCCCTATTCTTGCCTGTTTCGCCCTTTGAGCATTACATGTCTGTAGGAGATTAGAAGGTAGAGAGCCTAGCAAAAGCATGAAAACAAGCAGTTTGGTTTGAACCAAAAATACTACTACATATTTATATCACAGGCAGGTCACTATTTTCTAGCCTGCAAGACTGGTGACCAGCCCAGGACTATAAGCAAGCATCCTGTAAGGAGCTGAGTTACAAAACTAGATGTGAACAACCTCAGAAATGTCACACCCAAGTTAGCCCAGAAATACAGAAGGCTCTTCTCTGCTGTGACTTTTTAAAACACCAAGAATCTCATTTGTTAGTTCATTAGTGATCTTACGACAGCCCAGCACTTGCAAGTAACACACTCAAATCAGTGTTAGATAGTCTGCACCTCTGAATCTCAAGCTGTACACTTAGGGTGTTCAAAACCAGGCACTGAAGGCTTGAAATGGTGTTGGTAATTACAATTTTTGCAGCTGTAACTCTCCAGCAGCACAAAAGTGAGTTTCTGTACCTGCCGTAATCATAGGTCCCATCTGCCTAACCTTGGTTCCCTGGCAGCTGGATGTCTAGGCTATGCTATCTGTCTGGGATCTCTGGGTAGTCAGAGAAGAAGGATTGGCACCTCTGGGGCACATTAATCCCTCTTCAGGTAGACCTAGGGATTGGCTTGCAAAGGTGCTTCTCTTTCACTGCTGAATATAGAGGAAGACCAGATACCTGCCAGGCTGTTAGCTGGCTGAAACAGATCCCCACCTCAAAAGGCATCTGCCTGAAATATTTTGCAGTCATTTTGGATGTTGGTTTATTCCTTCAGGGAGAAAAGAAAAATAAAACCAAATAAAAAAACTTCATTAATTGGTCATTTGTTAACTGCTTTATATTGTCATGTCTTCACACCTGCAGCAAGTAAAGCGTAGTCTAGAGAGAAGGTGAGCACGGAATTTAGCCAATGGAACCAGTGAGAAAATCTGTATTATGCGGTTAAAATTAAATTTGTTTTTTGGAACAATTCTCAGGTCTTGGTAAGAAGTCAGTGGATTCAGACTCACATGTAGCATTGGGCATGAGCATACTCTTACGTGTTAATCTCATCTTACTTTTTTTATCTTGCCCTTTATTTTTGCTTCAGGCAAAAGAAGTTAATCATTCACTTATGACCCACAGTAATTAGTGCCATTTTGGATAAGTATAAATGAAGTATGACAGCTATGCATGCAAGGGTGAGCAAGTTTCAGTAGGAAGCTTTCTGAGAAAAGATCACAGAAACTCAGCATTGCGTAATACAGACTTTTTTTTTATTATTATTTTAGGCAGACTGATCTTGCTGACAATTGTTTACCAAAGCAAAATGTGCTTGAGAACTTTTCTTCTTACTACTTACTATATATGCATAGCCACTAAAACATTCACAGTCATTTGGATACAGGAGGAAAAATAATCATGGAATCACAGAATGGTTAGAGTTGGAAGGGGCCTTAAAGATCATCCAGTTCCAACTCTCCTGCCATGGGCAGGGACACCTTCCACTAGACCAGGTTGCTTAAAGCCCCGTCTAACCTGGCCTTGAACACTGCCAGGGATGGGACATCCACAGCTTCTCTGGGCAACCCGTTCCAGTGTCTCACCACCCTCACAGTGAAGAATTTCTTTCCAATATCTAATCTAAATCTATTCTCTTTCAGTTTAAAGCCATTCTCCCTTGTCCTGTCACTACATGCCCTTGTATAAAGTCCCTTTCCAGTTTCTTGTAGGCCCCATTTAGGTACTGGAAGGCTGCTCTAAGGTCTTTCTGGAGCCTTCTCTTCTCCAGGCTGAACCATCCCAACTCTTTCAGCCTGTCTCCATAGGAGAGGTGCTTCAGCCCTCTGATCATCTCTGTGGCCCTCCTCTAGACCCACTCAAGCAACTCCATGTCCCTCTTGTGTTTGGTGCCCCAGAGCTGGACATAGTACTCTAGGTGGGGTCTCATGAGAACGGAGTAGATGGGGACAATCATCTTGACCTGTTGGTCACATTTCTTCTGATGCAGCCCAGGATACGGTTGGCTTTCTGGGCTGCAAGCACACACTGAAGCCGGCTCATGTTAAGCATCTCATCAATCAAGACTGCCAAGGCCTTCTCCTCAGGGCTTCTCTCAATCCAGTCTCCCCCCAGCTTGTAGTTGTGCTTGGTATTTTGCTTTTTATTTGTTAAACAAGGTAGTATTTTGACAGGATGAATAACTTGGTTGGAAGGTATATACTTCTTTTACTCTTAATTAAGAACGGAAATGAAATATTATAGAAGGTTAACAGTTAATTCTCTCTGAGTAATTCCTAGGGTTTTTTAAGTATGCTGTGCCCTGGCTCCCCAGTACTCTCGCCAGTGTCCTCAAAACTTAGTGTAGTGGTGTGGGCATGGAGTCCACTGGGGGGCGAGCTTGAATTACATATAGGCTCTCCAACTACAGAAGAACTGCAAGTGAAACCTGTACTCCTTAGAGCAGTTCATAAATCACAAGCATCGGTATTAAATTTCTCTTTCTAGTATCAGCTTCTTGTTGTTGTTTAGCCAAATCGTCAGATAAAGCTATTGGGAGGTGTCGGGCATGATGGAGAGCCTTCAGGGCTCGCAGGCAATCTCGCAGCTCAGGTTTATCTACTCCTTCTGCAAGGAGAAACTGTGAGAAATTGGCTCACCGGAGTTGTGTTGAGTTAGTTTCTGCTTCAGTGAACTTAAAGAAAATTACTAATGTGTGACTCTACAAATGAGTAATCTTGAAACATGGGAAAACCAGCAGCCCTGGGTTGCATTGTTGGTCTCTATATGCCCGCATTGTGCTTGGCATAGATGCTTGGTGTCAGCCTCAGGAATGGGGAGAGCTTGTAACTGATGTTCCCTTGAAGTCTGTGCCCCTGCTGCCCTGGTGGGACTCACCTTCTTCAGTTTTCTGCTTTCACTTTGAAGATGGAGAAAGAAACAACCATAGTGTTATTTTATGATATGTAATGGCTATTTCAGGCCGTGTAGGCAGTATTAAAGTTGCTATTGACACTTCCAGTAGGACAGTTGCGCATTGCAGAATAATACTGGTTCCTTCCATTGTGTTTGGAGTTTTTTTCCCCATCAAAATTTAATTCTAAAAATACTTAACTTTATATTAGTGAATTGCTGTTTCCTTTTCTGCTAGTCCTGGTTTGTGAAAGATCTAAAGATCTCTCTTCCCTCTGAAGAGAAATGATGACAACTGATATGTTTTACATAAATCAAAAGGTCAAATCATGCCCTCTGTTGATAGGCTGATGCGGGTTATAAATACTAGACTTTAATAATTGATTTGTGAAGTTGATGAAACTGGAAGTCATGGGTCTGTTAGAACTGTAAAATGCGTTGAATAATTCTATTATTTTGGCAAAAAGCAGGCAGATATTTTCATGCCATAAAATTGAGGACATACATCTTGGCCTCCTCTCTAGTTGGCTGGACATTCCTGAAATGTCAATGTAAAGCTGCAAAGCAGTCAAAAATGTTTGCAGTTTCCCTGCAAAATTTCACTTGACTTGTCATTATTTTTCAGTCATCTGTAACTATAAAGAGAATAAGTTTGTCAGCTAGACAGCAGGACAAAGCCTTACAGTCACACCATTTATCAAGTTGAATACAAGGCACTTAAGTCTCTAGTGAAATAATAGATTTCATTATAGCCTCAATCAGCGTAATAGTTGTGGATAAAGTGTGCATATGGAAAGATGAGAGGACAGGGTGAGAGAAGAGGGAAAAAGAGAACGAACATCCAGGAGCCTTTGGGCTACTTGTTGTAACAGCACAAAGGAGAAAATAGGAAGTGAAAACACCTTTTAGACAGGTAACAGTGATCATACGAAAACCAGACAAACCCTTTTTTATTCATACTGATTTCAGTTGCCTTGTTTTAATGCATTAAAAAAATAAAAGCATCGTTATCAGAAGATGGCAGGTTCTGGCTGCCAACAGAGACACTGCAGGGCAGTGGCTGCTGGCTGTGGGTAATGCCCCAGGGCATGCATCTCATGGTGCAACTGGTCAGACAGACTGTCCCACTGGCTGAATATGTGGCTAATAGCTACTTCCATTTTTCATCCACAGACTACTTACCCTACAAATCCGAGTGTGCAGTGTTCTATTTTAAGCTGAGTGGCAATCTTATTGGTACCAAAGGTAACCTTTGCATACCGTGATCCAGTTTTCATAGACATCATCTGTCTCCTTTTAAACAGGGAGAGCATGTAAATTTGAGGTATATGATGTAAATTGAAGAGGCAAATTATGCTATTAGGGGCCCTGCTAAAGAACACAGAGACTTGAAACACATGTAATAGACAGTACATGTGGAGGAGATTTAAAGATCTTTTTTCTAAGTATGCAGAGTACATTGGGTGGTGTGAATGTGTCCCATAAGGGTGCTGAGCATGAGGACTGTGACCTGAGAAGTGTAACCAACTACACGGGCATTTAAAGGGAAATTTGATTTGTCTTGGATTTCACATCTGGAGTTCCTTGCAGCTAAATCCATTTCTAGCTCATTGTGGTTACCCTCTTACATGGAGAAGCCTAGGGAGTTTAAAACATTGCATGAATCATCCTGAAGAAGTCCATAAAGAAAGAGATACCTGCTTTAAAGTTACATGGGACATAATTTTACGATATCTAGTACAGAAGAGTTTCCTTCCCATCTCTCACTTCCATAGGGTTTTCTTTTGCTGTAGGAGTAAGCAGCTTCCTATATTTCTGTGCAGCCTTATTTCAATAATTGTTTACAAATCTCTGGAACGCTGCAGAGTGGCTTTCTGGGGTCAATGGCAACAAAAGCCTGGACTTTCCAGTTGGTGTGAAATGGGAATGGATTTAGTCCATGAGTGTTGCCATCATAAAGCCACTGCCATGGGTTTGTTTCTGCCTTGGAGGAGTGGAAGAGGGCAAGGGCTGTAACCAGAGCACCTTCTGTGGGACTCAGATACTGGACTGCAGCTGCTGGTTTCCATCCGTGTGCCCTAACCAACACCAGGTCTGAATCACTCAGTGCCCCTGCTTCAGAGGATATAACTGCTTTGTTAAGCACTTACAGAAGCAGGCTGAATATAGCCCCCAGGCCAAATGCATTTTTTTGTTTGGTGCTTTGTCCTTGATCGACGCCTGTATCATTACTGGGAGATGAGAGCAAATACCTTTGCCATAGAAGTAATGAAGCCTATTTGTCAGTGTCAGGTGGTCTTCAGCAGCGTTATATGGAGGCAGTAAACATCTCAGAAGTACAGTTTTGTACCTGAGAAAATGACAGCATTTCCTCCACAAAATGTTCCTTTATAGCTGGGTTGAGACACCACCCTAGAAGAGCGAGGGCTGGTGAGTACATGGGTGTTTTATTTAGTCTGTGCTTTTTCAAACATTGCATTCCTCTCACTCACTATTGCTTCATATATTATTTTAATACAAAAGGGCCCCTGTCATTACTCTTTGTTCACATTTTCCTTTGAGCAATTTCAGAGCAGACTTAAAAAGTCAGAACCACCAAAAAAGTAATTTTTGCTCTGTAGGTTTTAAAACTCCATTAATTACCTGTTGTTTTCTTAAGGTCTGTTAATGCCTTTTGCTACCTATAAGTTCCAGAGAGATATTTACAGGTTTGTAATCCCTTCTTTAGGTAAACATTGGGAGGAAGCAGCATTTTTTAAATAATCCTTCTGGATTTGATTTGGACTGTATAGATTTTTGGCCTACTTTAGAATGAACACCTCTTTGTCACCTGCCCTCCAGACTCGCTCTTTAAAAGCGCAGCTTTTCTTTCTCAGGTTCTGTGTGCTCCCTAGGTCCTTATCCCAGAGCTCTCCCTCCTCCACATAAATCTGTTGGGTGAAAAAAGCTGCAACAGCAGGTTCACATTCTGTTCCAGAAATGAGGAATTTAAATAAACAAAGCCAATTTTTAAATTAATTTGCTTTAAGTAAAATAGGAGGTTCTATTTGTATTGGGTGATGCTTTTATTTTTTAAGAAATACTTTCTTTTAGTGTTTAAAGTTTACTGCCAGTTTCAATAAACTGTAGAGCTTTCCTATGTATAAACCGTACATTTCATGGAAGTTTTCACTTCTGGCTTTTCTGCTTTTTCTTCATGTAGTTTCTATTTAGAAGATAAACAGACAATTTCAGAAATGGGGCTGCTGAAGCCTCAGCTGAAGTCTCAGCCTATTCCCATTGATGTGGTGGGGTTCACATTTCAGGACAGAAGTATATTTAAAACCAGATGTCTGCTGGTGCAGTATGTACCAGGGTATGCAGGCAGGCTCACCAGTGCCACCACAGCCTAGTAAAGAGTTGTAGAAATGGGAAGCTCTGGATGTAGTGAGATAGTTGGCTGAGTCCAGCTACGTATGGGCAGGTGTCCATACCACAAGGAGCTTGTACATACAGTTCTCTTCCAATAGCTGCTCTATGGAAAGTTAAATGATTTCATTTCTGGCGCATTTTGTGAGCTCTGAATTCACCTTACACACGGGGAGTCATTCCTCTGCATTGTAGGTCTGATGCTGTGCCGATATGGAAGAGTGCCCGTGTGGTTATTCCAAGGCACTTTGATGGGAAAGCAAGTCTAATTGCATCTGTGATTACTTTCAGTCTCTAGGTTTTGCAAAATATTTTCAGCAGTGCCCCTTGACTTTGTAAATATGGGGTGCATATGTGTTTTGTCTGTGTGTGGCACGAGGGAATAATGATAATTTCATTATGCAGAACAGAGTTTTCTCTAAGCAAACCATTTAGTACTTAATATTGTACCTCCAAAGAACTGCAGTTCATCTAAGGTCTCCGGCATGATTGTGGTCTACCTTGTGTAGCCCTGCAGTGGCATGAAGGCAAGAAAGACCTCTCTACTCCCATTCACTCCAAAATACTTTCCCAGATGTTGCACGTAGACCTGGAGGAGTAAATACACAGTACAGAGTTTCCAAGGATGTTAACTCTTGCAGCCTGCTTGGTCCCCGACAGGGGGAACAGCATAGCAACTTGCTACTGAAATGCCCGTTACTGATGATACCACTTTTGGGAAATGTGCCTGGAGTCACTTGTGCCCACCCTGTCGTTTTCAGTGCAGCCTCCACTTGGAAACACAGTCATTGAGAGTGGAGCATGCGCAGAACTGCAAGTAAGCTTCACAAAAGCATTTGTTTTAATGTTTTGCTCAGGTTTTCTTTTTTTCCGCTTTCTTTTCTGCATGGCTAAAAGGAAACAAGAGGTAGAACCTGAAAGCTAGTGTTTTCCGTCTTCACTTTTTGCAAATAAGTAGGTAGAAAACTGGGAAAATGTTACAAAACCTTCTTAGTTTGTGGGAAAGGAGAAAGATGACACCTTTAGGTATCTGTAGGATGAGGGGTTATTTTCTGGACTTCAGTATTTTGTCCACATAGGAAATGAAATGTAGTGGGATCTTGGTCACATTCTCTCTCTGGTTGAGAATGACTTCTAGCACAGTGCAAACAACAAATAATCGGTTGTGTAAAACTGAGTGAGACAGAGCACATCCCTTGAAGCCTTTTTGTTGGTTTTGTTAGGTTATATTTATTTATTTAATTATTGGGGATTTGGTTTGTTGTTTTGGTTTTTTACAGGTAGTGGAAGGTTTAACTTTTATGCTGAGAAACATCAGTACTGCTCTTGGTGAACATGGTGGAGCAATCCCTGGAGCATCCAGGAATGGCAATAGCAGAATTCTAGGCAGATGGAATGGGAAGTGTCACTTGTTTGGCGTCTCCCTTCAGTTCACAGTGATGGAAAGGTGTTTTATCTAGGCGGGCTGGACTAAAACCCAGGCCTGCAGCACACCAGTGAAACAGATAAAATAGTGTACAGGTCTGCTAGCACCCTCTCTGCAGTTGCTTGCTGATGGAATTATGGATCTGTTGCATCACCTATCCCAAATACCTTCGTGAGTGCAGGCTGCCATAAAAGGCAAAATCTCTGCCTTCTCCACAGCACTAGAAATTTGATGACCCATGAGTTTGCTGTGGCTGAAGAGAAGGAGAAAACTTCATGCCATTTTCCACTACATATATATACACACACTCAAAAAAAAAAAATATGTGAAGTGTATATATATGCACTTAATGTATAGCTAAATATTCATATAGGTACCACATCATGCAGGAACAACTTACCAGGAAGGGTAATAAAATGCTATTTGTCATCTACTGTTGGGATGTGCTCTGGCTCCTGGATTCAGGTGCACAGGAAGAGGCCTTTGACATTTCCAAAAATTTAATTTTTTCTGGTTTTATAGGAATTAAAAATTTTACATCAGCAATGCTCTTCAAAATGCATGTAACTAATCCTTGTCATAGAATCTTAGAATGGTTTGGGTTGGAAGGGACCTTAAAGATTGTTCTAACTCCCTTGCCATGGGGAGTTTCACCTTCCACTAGACCAGGTTGCTGAAAGCCCCATCCAGCCTGGCCTTGAACACTTTGGGGGTTGGGGCATCCCCGGCTTCTCTTGGCAACCCATTCTGGTGTCTCACCACCCTCATAATAAAGAATTCTATTGTAATACCTACTCTTAAGTCTCCCCTCTTTCAGCTTAAGGACATTCCCCCTTGTCTTATCACTACATGCCCTTGTAAAAAGGTTCTCTGCAGAATCCTTGTAGGCCCCCTTTAGGTATTGTCCCAGAGCATTAATTCATTTCTATCTCACATAGTACTAGGTATGTCCCACTGTGGGGCAGAGTATCTGTGCAGAGCCCAATAAATGCATGGAAGAGAAGTTTCTTGCATTCCTTGTTTCTTTCCTCTGTGTGTGGTGACAGAAGAGAGCTGAGACCAGTGTACTGGGGTTGCCGTGTTAAATGATGGAGAATTTAATTTTCTGAGTCTGGTCACGAACGTTTTGTTACTGGCGTTTGTATAAAATAGTGGCAAACTGAGGCAGCTATGTACCTAGAGGGGCATGTGGAACAATATCGGAAGGAAAGAGATAAGTTTGCTGAACTCATACTTGTCTTGCAGAAAGAGGGAGAAGAAGGGCCAGGATGGCAAACAGGACCCAAGCTCAGCAGTGTGGTAAAATGAAAAGATCGTTCTTTTGGTGTGAAGTAGGAAAAGGATTCACACCTGAGTTATTCAGAAGTAGAACTTGTAAATAATCAGTTCAAGAGATGCCAGGAGTGTGATCAAGTTCTGTCTCTTGTTTTAGGGTGGTGGGTGTCACTGTATTTTTGAACCGAAGAAATTGTTTTGTTCCCAGTTTTCACATGCAGAAACCATGTCCCTGTGCTTTGCCTAACTCACACTAAGAACAAGGAAAAAACCTGTATTTCAAGACATGTCACAGGCAGCACAATATGTTCCTGTTCTGCTCATAGAAATTGTTTTGCCAGACTTGCTCAACTGATACGAAACTTTAATCTCTTCCCAGAAAGATACTTCATTTGCATATTTTGACAATGCTGAAACACAAAAATCAAATTCATTATGTTCACCAAGGAGATATATAGTGAATCGGTAACTTGGAAACAGAGATCCCAAATGAGATTTAAATAATTAAGTGGATTTTTGTATCAAAATTACTGAAAATATTTCAGACTTTTAAAGGGGTAGAACTGAGATCTAGCAGTTTCATTACAGAAAGTAAGGTGTTCCTAATACGTAAGTCATAGCATTGCTGTTTACTTTTTCTGCAGTTTTGGGAAGGTTGCTGATGCTCACTGTGTTGGTTTTCCTACCTGCAGAATGGACGCAATATTTGTTACACAGTGCTATTATGAAGGCAGACTTTTATGAAGGATTACGTTTAAACTGTGTGAGTTTGACTCAAACCCGTTGCATTTTGTGAATGGAGTGAGGGACAGCATCTCTTCTATGCTCCCACCCTCCCTGTGGAAACACTACACAAACTTATAAACCAAGTTTCATTTCCAAGTGCTTTTCTAACTTTGTCCTTCCCAAAGGCGGAATTTCAGCATGTGGCTCTTCTATGGGGTGATGAGAGATGATCTGACTGGGTGACTAAGCCTGTACCCCTCAACAGTTCCTCGTGTTTCTTTTCTAAGTGACTCCTGTTTGGAATAAAAGTGTTCCCAGTGTTTCAAAAGGCTGAGTACCATTGCAGGAAGGGGCTACAGAGAAGTTATGTAGTAACAATTCCATGTTGTAGAAAAATTGGATAGATGAGGATGTCTGAAGAGGGGACAAATAAAAAGGGACATGGCACTCACCTGTAATAGCAGAGAGAGGGGTGAGTTTATACCAGAGAAAGAAATCAGTTTGGAACTTTATCACTGGGGTGTTTTCTGTCCTAGTAGTAGACGGCGTTACCTCATTGTTGCTTAATGGCATGGTTGCCAAGAGCCTGCTAAACCGATGAATAAATGAAGTTTAAATAATGCACAGATGCAAAGAGCTGCAAATGCATAGGGAGTACATAGGGCATCTGCACTTGCAGTAAATAAAGTTCCTTGCCTAGGGAACATAAACCAGGTTCTGTTTCCTGGAGCTTCAGAGCAGTTTCCCTTCTGGCAGAATAACCCATAACTATTTACAGGGTGTTTTTGTGGTGCCTGTCTTTGAAGCATCTGGCATCAAATACCATGATACCAGCTAGTTGATGGGCAGAGAATAACTGCCGAGGAACCTACCACATGGAAAATTCTGCCTAGGGGTAGGACAGACCCTGGTCCCTTCACCTGTTACATGGCATGGTCTCCTGCTGATACTTACGTAGGGCTTGGTGTTAAAGGGTATGTGAATGTCGTCAGGGTGACAGACCTTCAAGATGTTAGAGTACATGAATAAGGATATGGGAAGACAGGCTGGGGGGGGCTGAAAAATTTTGGAAGGATTGACTGAACAGTGGTCATTATTCAGCATTATTAATTCATTATTTGCTTGAGTTTAGAGAGATTTAATGAGTAACAGTTGTAACTATGTTCTTAAGTGCTTAAGTGAGAGGAGCCATGGTAGGCTAAGAAAAATAATGGTAAAAGTAATTATACAAATCTGTATTGTGGCATCTGGACTACAAAAGGCAAGGTTTTGGAAGGCTCTGTTAATAGAAGATTTAAAAAATCACTAGTTGCATTTGGGGCGTTGAGTCCTACCTTTAAAACTTCATAGATAACTTCCCCAAACAATAGAAAATACTAATTTTCTGCAGGGAACTGTCTAGAAGAAATTTTTCATGCGCCAGGGTCTCACTTAGTCCATGTCATGGCATACTTTTCACTCTCCATGCATTGCAAGACAAAGCTGCAGAATAGCATCAGAACAAAATTCCTCTGTGTTTTGGGATCCGTTTGTCAGGTTTCAGGACAAACAATAGAGGTCTTAAAGACAGGTGCAAAAGTAGAGGAGGGTAAGCTCTTGTGAAAATACAGCTTCAGGCATTTATTTTTAAATGGGTAGCTTCAAGACTAAAACTATACAGATTCAGAAGATTGAACTAACTAACGGGGGGGGGTATCTTTCTGCAGTTTTCTTTTTTTCTCCTCTTGTGAATGGCTGCAGGTTCTTACATCTCTTTTTGCAACCTTCTTCCGAAAACTGTCTGCTGTTTTGTCTTCTTCATTCCCATGTTTCCAGTACCATGGGCAAGACTTGCACCACCTGCTTTTGCTCCCTAGAGCTGAATGAGAATTTGAGTGTCTGGTTGCGTGACAGTAACCCTGCACCCTTGCTCCGGTGGCTGCCAAGCCATCGAAGCAGCCGAAACGTGCCCACACTTTGAACCTGAGAGTTTCTTAGACACTTGAGCTCAAGTGCTCGTGCAGAGGCAGAAGTGTCTGAGTCAAAATGGTTGAGTATTTGACTTCAACTCCACTGCAATCCAGCCTTGAAACGGATATAGATATATAGAGATATATAAGCACTGGTGCTAGTTTCTTCCAGTTAACAAGCTAGTTTTTGCCACCTCCTCAGTGCTTTCCGGGTTGCCCTGTCCAGCTTCTCTCTGTTGAGTGTGCCGACAATTTCAGCTCACATTCATCAGCCAAATCTGGTGTGTGATACCTGACACCAGCTTCCCATCCTCTAGCAATTCCGCTCCTGATGGTCCTTTCTCCATCCTTTGAACTACTGATCTTCTGGTCTTTACAAACTCAGTGGTCAGTCTTCATGACCTAACAAAAGGTTAAGAGTTAGTTTGATGTTGCCTATGAAGAACATTTTTTTCCTAGCACTTGTTCATCCACAGGTAACATAGGTGTTTAACAAAGAAGTAATATTATTCTTCCCCTAAAAATTAGGTCTGTGTAAAACGTTAATTAATCTTAACTAAAAATCCTTTCTTTAACAGTTTTCTTTACAGTGGCTTTTTTAAGATGAGACATTCACTCACATATGAGTGAATGTCTCCAAAGTAATGCTACTTTGCCTGTTTTTTACCTTCTCATGCTATATGCATATTTAATTGAAAATAATTAAAGGTCTTCTTAGGTTGAGCTTGTAAGAGTGATTTTCTTTCAGTGGTGTAAATAGCTTGAGAGGAATGTGGTTAGTCCTGTCTCTTTCACATAGCTCTGTAGGGGCTGGGTAAGCAGGACTCATTGAGGAGGGAGGCTGGAAGCAACACCTGGGAACTCCAGCCAGGTGACCCTCACTCATGTCCTTCCATCATCTGACTTTCGTTTCTTACCTGAAGTGATACTAGTTTAATGGACAAACTATTTCTGGTATTTCTTTCACCAACTATCCCTTCCTGCATTCGTTTCTCCATTTTTCTTCTACGAAGGGAAAGAAGATCTGGCATTTTGTGTACCAAAGGGGCTATTGAAGAGGAAGGATTTTGTGGATGTTTTTAATATCTTTAATAACTTTACCGATGATCTGGATGAGGGGATCGAGCGTGTACCCTCAGTAAGTTTGCAGACAGCACCAAGCTGGATGGGATTGTTGATCTGCTTGAGGTTAGGAAGGCTCTGCAGAGGGATCTGGACTGGTTGGATCAATGGGCTGAGGACAATGGTATGAGGTTCAACAAGCCCAAGTGCTGGTCCTGCACTTGGGCCACACCAACCCCATGCAATGCTACAGGCTTGGGGAAGAGTAGCTGGAAAGCTGCTCTTGGAAAAGGGCTTGGGGGTGCTGATTGGCAGAGCTGAACATGAGCCAGCTTGTGCCCAGGCAGCCAAGAAGGCCAACAGCATCCTGGCTTCTATCAGAAACAGTGTGGCCAGCAGGGCCAGGGCAGTGATCATCCCCCTGTACTCAGCACTGGTGAGGCTGCACCTCAAATCCTGTGTTTGGTTCTGGGCTTCTCACTACAAGAGAGACATTGAGGTGCTGGAGTGGGTCCAGACAAGGGCAACGAAGCTGTTGAAGGATCTGGAGAACAAGCCTTATGAGGAGCGGCTGAGGGAACTGGGGGTGTTTAGTCTGGAGAAGGCTCAGGAGGGACCTTATTGCACTCTACAACTACCTGAAAGGAGGTTGTAGTGAGGTGGGGTTTGTCTCTTCTCCCATGTAAGAGGAGATAAGACAAGAGGAAGTGGCCTGAAGTTGCACCAGGGGAGGTTTAGATTGGATATTAGGAAAAATTTCTTCCATGAAAGGGTTGTCAAGCATTGGAACAAGCTTCCCAGGGAAGTGGTTGAGTAGCTCCCATCCCTGGAGGCATTTAAAAGACTTGTAGATGTGGTGCTTAGGGTTTAGTGGTGGACTTGGCAGTGCTGGGTTAACAGTTGGTCTTTTCCAACCTAAATGAATCTGTGATTCTGTGATTCTCTGTGGTAGGAAAGACTTAGAATTTCAGATGCTTTTAGCTGAGAATCTAGAGCTTAAGAAATATCCCCCAGCTTTGCTCTGGAAGTCTCTGTGGTGAACGAAACTAACCGATGCAATAGCTGGAGTTTAAACAAAAAGAGTTTAAAAGTGGATGTTCCACTTGGTTGATGTGATGAGACCGTTAGGATAGACCTGCCAAATTGGATGGGGTTACTGCTATATTTGTACAGTGCCATGCACCAACTGTTTGTGGCAAGGAGATATATGTAAGGCAGTTTGGTGGCAAATCTGAGCACATTTTGTAGTGCTATGTCATTGGCAAGAGCATGCAACCTGCCGTCTGTTAAGTATCTCGTGCCTGTCCAGCTCACAGCAGCTGCTGGATTCCAGGCACCCAGCAATGTGGCCACCCAGGGCAATGAACACTACTTGGTGCTTTGTGCTTGGACAAGGACTGTAAAATTATCTGGGCTAAGTTGCTGCTGGTACAGCTATGGGCTGTGGTCACTTTGGAGCCTGGTTTGCTGGGTTCAACTCACAGCAACTGTTTCCCACCCCCGTCTGACATCAAAACTGCAGCACAGCCCAGATGGTGCACAGAAGGTACCAACCCAAGGAGCTCAAATGTTGCTGACAGCCTTGCTGACATGCCTGTACAGCATCGGTTTCCTTACGGAGGCACCCGTGGCCATTTTAGCTGGACTTTTCAAGGCTGTTTGAACTTCGTGATGATACTTTTACTCGGGAATTTTCTTTTGAAATTGAGGGCTCTCAGCAAAACGTTTATTGGCTTTGAAGAGACACATGGAGGGAGGTGCTGCCTACAACAAAGCAAGTATTGCATCACTGGTTCATGTAATTGAAGTAGTTTCTTGCAAGCTGCTCGTGATTCATAAGAGATAATAAATAACTGAGGAATGATTGTGCCTGATGAAGGAAACAGTTGTTGCAGAGATGCTGTTTTGTTTTCCTGGTTGTGATTAGCTGGTTTCAGAAGGGGAGGTAAAAAGTCATTTTTAACACACCAGAAGAAGATACATACGGACCTCACACAGTTTCGTTTCCTCATTTTTGGTGCATGCTCGACTGTGGGATCAAGGTAACTGCCAAGAGCATTTAGCATGCAGACATTGAAGGATGGTGATAGAAATCATAAATAAGTATAGCCTACAAACATGGCCAAAATTGGATTTTTATAACAGTTTGAAAGCACCAAATCCAGTTTTGCTGTATTAATCTTCTCCTCTGACATGATATGGCACAGAACGTAGGGCATACATCAAGGTTACTGTTGAAGAAAAAGCAAGAGTGTGGAATTTTCCAAAAGTCTGCACTTAACCCAAGACTGAGCACATTGAAGTAAATGGGTATTTATCAACAGTGTTGTGCAAGTCCCATGGCTGACTGCATTTGAAAATCATACAGTGTTCCTGGTAACATCTTACATGCAAAATTAATTTTACTGAAAGTAAATGCAATAAATAGAGGACATTTTACAGATTGAATTTTTATGTTTAGCTGGGAAATGGTAGTTTATTTTTACCAGCTTGCTAAGAAATATCCTGCAGTGTTGTTTGCACAAATAATCAGAAACCTTCCTACATTTCATACAAATAATTGTAAGTCTGTGGCAGCCTGTGTTAAATTGCTGAAATATCAGGTAATCTGGCTACTTTGGGAGAAAGTATAGCCTGACAAGGTGAGGGTAGCAAACTTGTATGGTAATCTTGAGAATAATTACACATCCCTTTGTCCTGATGTTAATCCCTGCATCACCCCTGCAAGGTAGGATCTATATTGTTGCCTTAATCCTGTTGATTTTCTTAGTCACGTGAATGCCACAGGAATGATAAATGTCAAGGCCCTTTCCTATATTCAGCAGATTTGGTACCTCGTAATTGTGTAATTTGGCCTGAAGCAACCCCTAGGCAATGGGTGTTCATGGGAAGCGTGCAGAGGGGGTTGCAGGGATTAAGAGCAACAAGGGGAAGTCACCACCTGTTTTTCTGCTCCCCTTCCCCTCTTTCTTTTGTCTCTTCCCAGGAGAAAAACCCTACAAATGTACCTGGGAAGGCTGCACCTGGAAGTTTGCTCGCTCCGACGAACTGACGAGGCATTACCGCAAGCACACAGGAGTGAAGCCATTCAAGTGTGCAGACTGTGACCGCAGCTTTTCCCGCTCAGATCACTTGGCGCTCCACCGCCGTAGGCACATGCTGGTTTGAGAAACGCTACCTGTTCCAGCCGAGTTTAAGAGCTGGGTCTCTTAACTATCTGGAGTGAATTCAGCAGGGCTGAATCCCCCTCTACAGTGTTAACATTCAGGGCTTCCCCTGATGTCCGTAACAAAACATAGTAACAGAAATTATTAAAAAAAGGCAGGAAAAGAAGTGCCACTCTTCTCCTCACCATTTGAAGTTAACCCCGCCTGCCCCTCAGCATGGCTACCCCCTGAAAGTGTCATCACAATCACCTGGGAAATAGCAGCCGAAATGCTATGGGAATGGGCATTATTTTACATGCTGCATCCTTTGACAAAAAGGTGTTTATAGCTTGTATGGTTTCTCAGCTGTCGGACATTCTGTTCCTGAAAAATCACTGCTGATTGGAGGATTAGACACCACAAACCGATGATGATGATGATGAAGATGAAAGCAAGACCATTAGACCTTTATTATCCCATCGTTTCCCCTCATTTTGAATACCATCTGGCCGGTGTCAGCATTACCCCAGAGCTGTGCTACAGACAAGCTGCGTGTGAGTAGGCAAGAAGATTCTGCTGGAGAGGTCCCACTGTCAGAGCTGAAGGGTCGCTTGAGCAGGCTTTTGCAATAATGATGGTGGAATTTCAATATTGTACCACAATTGTCATTATGCCCTAGAGGACACCAGCCATTTAACCTTCTTCTTTTATCTTTTTTTTTCCTTTCTTTTCTTTTGTTGTTGTTGTTGTTGAAGTATGTAAAATAAACAAGGGGCAACAGCATCTCTGCTGAAAGTAAAATATTAAGTTTCTGTATTTTACCATGGACTTACTTAGAACCGTTTCTGATTTGTATAGAAAGAGTCCATCTAAAAACTACTACTACATTCTCAACATGCAGTATTGTTTCATGCAGGTATTCTCTTCCCCACCATCATTATTTGGACAAAAGGAAATAGTTAGATCTTACACTTGCTGGTACCAAGGTTAGTGGTGTAGCCATTTGTGAAATGGAATTAAATGTACCAACAGGACAAAACAGAGAAGAAACGGCTGCATCTCTTGCAGAGAAAAAGCAATAATGAGTAAAATAGCTCTCAAGACAATAATTTACTCCACACTAACAGAAACAGAGGGTATGCAGAAATAGCACGTAAGCTCGTTTAAGTTAATCTTTCTGATGGTTTCACTGACCTGGTAGGTACCACAGTTAAGTACTTTCATTTCCTTCAACATAATATTTATGTCTGGAAAGCAAGAAAGATAAAGGAAAGAGCTGATTGTTCAGGACTCAGAGGATGAACCGTAAGTAGGAAGGAGAAATGTTTCTGCAGTGGTGCTCTGCAAGACATTATGTTTCTCACTGGGAGTTAGGGAATAACAAGATTTTGCCAGCTGTCTGGTATGATATAAATGGTCCTTTATATGGGTACCAGTGGCTGCCTCTGCTGGGATTTTCAATCCAAGCCTTTTCAGATTAAATAAAAGGAAATTCTTGATCATTCCCATACAGCCCTGTAATTGTGAACCAATTTGTATTAATTGAATTGTGTAGGAAAGAGAGAAACTCTTAGTCATCAGTTGTTAATGCAAACAAAATACTGTTTTTCTGTTTTCTTTCCTCACAAGGATCTGCCTATTCAGCTGAATTTGACAAAGAGGAGGCTTGGCAAGATTTTTTAAGTGTTGAGATTTTTATAGGTTAGAGCTGAAAGATGTATACATAAAGGTCTTTTGCAATGCATTTAATTATGAATATTTGGTTCCAGGAATTGCACAGATTAAACTTGTGATGCCACTTGTTCATTTTTAAATGTTTGACCAGTCCAAATTAATTTCTGATTCCTGAAGTAGCTGTAGTAATGTTGGGGGGATTCTGAAATCGAGGTGATCTTCAAGCACAGCATAACCATACAGATACTGAAAACAATTATAATTAATTGAGGATTAATATGACTGGGATAATACTTCGTAACAGCATTCAGAGGACCCAGAGTTTTAATGTCTTTAAGTATGTTCTTAATATTCCCCAGTACTGGGTAGATTATCAGCTCTCTGAAACAACTCCAATACTGTTCTAGGTCAGGCTCCCCCCTGCCGAATGGTCAGCAGAGAAACCCAAGACAAGTTATTCACAGCCATTGTGGGAAAAATGTGTCTATCAATTCCCATTGACTGGGTTGGTAATGAAATTCCACCAAATTTGGCAACACTTTAGTATCTGGCTCCAAATCAGGAGCAAAGCAGAGGCACTATGTGTCCATGCAAAGTGTGAAAAGGCTGTGTTTGATCAGGGTTTCTGGATAGGCCATGAGGCATTGTGGGGCTGCAGACCTGGGTCTTTACCAGCAGCATTACTATTGTTGGTTTAAAAAACTAGCTGTCAGTGTTGTGCGTGAGATGGTTCATAGATTACGTCTGAGGTCTGTGTTTTATGTACATTTATATTGTCCCCTTAAATGGATCTGTCATTCTCACCGTTGAGGGAAAGAAGTCAGGTCAGGTAAAAGTCAATTGATAAAACTATTTTCCTGCCCAAGAACATTTCACCGGCTAATTACTTGAATAGCAGTAATTCAGTAGAAGAACCAGTGGCATACAGAATTCCTTTCAGAATCTGTGATTTATTTTCTCCCATAGAAAATTAAGTTTATTTGACCAGAAACTCTTACAGCCATTCTGTTAGCATACAAGAGGAACAGTGAGAGAGATCATCTCAGATGTTATTCATAAAGGGAGGATTCACAACTGGGAGAGACCAGTCTCCTCTTCGGGTTTCCCCTGTAGTCAGTAAAGAGAGGAAAAACTCGGAGAGAAATTACAAGGCCTTAAACTTATTTAGCATTTGGCTTCAAACTGCCCTGAGGAGGAGCATATATATCGCAGACAGTGGGGAGGCTCGTCTCCCATGGCTGAGGTTGGTGTTTGTGAATCCCTTGTCTTTCAGCTGGTTGTCCATTACTTTATGCATAGGAAGCACTTGCAACAGAAAGAGGGTCTGGTCTTCAAGGAACTCCAAAGTGATACAGGATTAAAGCAGCACTGGCACCAAGGCACACAGTTACAAAGTGCATCAATGGTAATAGAATGAAGCCAAAAGGTGAAGTAGTGTACACTAAATTTTCTTTTTTTCACAGGCAGGAAGTATATCCTCAACCTTTCCAGCACACATGTAAGGGCTTTTTGTGCTGCTGTTACCTCTAGGCAACTTACACAACCAGCAGTAGTCCACCATTGGGTTACAAGTACCCAGTATGGTTCTTAGTGAGTTTCTTATTCATACTAGCACCAACAGGCTTTGATCCCAAATACTCTGCAAGGTTGTCTTCTGGTTTGTTTTCCCCTTCAGAAATATTTTAAGAGAAGTTACTCTGTGGGAGAGGGGTGTTTGGATGTGGAGCTGACGTCCTGCAGATTCTGGGGGTGTCTTTCTCTCAGTGGCTGTGGTTCAGACCCGCAAAACTTGTGTGCTTGTGCAAAGACCAAGGGCAATTGCTGGAGGATAGTTTCCTCAAAAATCCTGGTATCTCAGTGCAGGTCCGTGACATTTCATAACCATGGTGAAGGCTTATGTCATATGTAGCATGTAGAAATACCAGATTTCATCTTGACACAACACAGTAGGTCCATCTTAATTGAGCAGTTGGGAGAGACAAATACAGACTGTCCCATTCTTTCAGAAAGTGAGACATTTATGCTTTTGAGTGTAAGTAAGAATGGGAAACATCCGCCATGCCCATTACAGCTTACAAGAGAAACTATGCCAACAAAGCGTCAGATTTTGTATGTTTTCAAAAGGACTGTTTTCAACTGGCACAGATTGCCCAGACAAGCTGTGGATGCCTCATCCCTGGCAGTGTTGAAGGCCAAGTTGGATGGGGCTTTGAGCAACCTGGTCTAGTGGAAGACCATAGCAGGGGGGTTGGAACTAAATGGTCTGTAAGATCACTTCCAACCCAAACCATTCTATAATTCAGTGATCTGTCAGGAAATCTCAGAAGCCAGCATTCTAGGAAAATGTAAGGAGCAAGCAGTTTTTGAATTTGAAATTGTCATTGTTTTTTGAGCACCTGTTCTACAGTGCACCAGCACTGTAAAATTGGCTCATAGCAACAGCAGTTTATACGTGGAGATGAAGATGCAGTATTCCTTATTCTCTATCATGCTTACACAGTTAATTGAATAGATTTAGACTGACTTGTATATATGATTATTTGCTGGAGTAATGTATAACAAAATTAACAGTGTTGAAGATTACGTCAGTGGCATTGATGTTTGGGGTAAACTCACAGTGCAGAGCATGAACAAATAGCTGGACAACCTTTCTCCACTTTAATAATTGGAATGACAGTGATCGTAAGTCTCATTTTCCATTAGCCACATTGAAAATGTATTAGAGTTGCCATTTATAAATTTATCTTCTGATAATAAATACTGTTTAATGGAAAATACCTCTTTCTCCTTTATTGAAGGTGGGTACCTCAAAATCAGAGATAGTTTCACTTTTTATATCCTGCTTATTTTTTAGTTTGAACTTTGGAAAGGTCAGTGTGTAAAACCGCATCATCCACGGCAGACAAGTCTTAGGATGGTTCAGTAAATCTGCCCCACTCCTGCATGCTCATCCATACCCTCGTGCATATGAACTTCAGCGCTTCCACATGCCTCCACCCATGTGCAGGTAAAAAAACAAGTTTATTTTTAAAAAATGAATCAGGAAAATTTCAAATTGGAAATAAGCGCTGTAAAAGAAAATACTACCTTAAGAAACCAGCTCATGTTGTTGTATTATGCTTTTGCCTGTGATCTGTAACTGGAGAAGTGCACAAAGAAATTTAAAGATAGTTGTATTTTCACAGTTCTGCTATAACATAACAGTTGCTCTCTAATGTATGTTTCTGCCGTCATGCCCATGGTACTGTGAAAAGGCTTCAATTCTGATCAATTTCTGCAGTAAATCAGGTTTTAGTAAAAAAATGTAGCTGTAAGGATACTGCATCTTTAGAAATCAAAAAAGTATTTTACTATACTTGTAACAGTTTAGATATTCTGTAATATATGTGATAGTGGAAAAGTATTTTTGAACTCGCAATTTTACATGGGATGTAAATAGGTAAAATGAAGTACATTTTTAAAAATCCTTTCATTTTCATCAGGAAAACTGGTTAGAAAATGCCTTGCAAAGCTTAAACACAAAATATAAGAAGTAAATTGTTCAGTTTTATCAGAGCATGTTTTCTCTGCAACATGGAGTGGCCACTTCTTTGCTGTTTCACAGATAGCATGTGATATAGCAAAGTCATACTGAGTCCTTCAGTGTCAAATAAGTCAACACTCAGAATGTCTTTGAGTGAATAAAAAAAAAAAAAACAAAACCAAAATGAAAACTATATGAAAGGTTTGGGGGTTTTTGTGTTGGGTTTGGGTTTTTTTTCTTTCTGGCATTTTACAGTGAATTGCAGATACAGTAACAGCAAACTCTCATTTGATTTTATTTCTTCTTATATTTCCCTGACTACAGTGCACCTTGAATAAAGGTTGCAGAGCTGAAATGGACAGCTGCTTTTTGCTGATTCCAGGGGAGTTTAGTCTTCTAGATGCAGTAGCATGTCAACCAAATCAATTGTAGGAGGACAGTTGTGACATTTAAAATGCACATACTTTTAGGATAGTCTGAAATCTATTTTAAAAGATGAAACAGAAACTGAAAGTGCCTGTAATTAAAACTGATGGGATGTTCCTATACTTTTACACAGCAATAATTTGCAGGATTCTAACAGTAAGGTGAAAATGAAGTTTTACTCGGAGAAAAATAATGCAGCACAGAAACACAAAGTGCCATTTGTATTTTCACATGTTGAGATGTTGTGTTAGAGGTTTTAGTTCTTTTCTGAAATAACATCTGTCATATACTTGTAAGAAGAAAATGAATCTTGGTTTACAAGTGACTCATATCCATATCGATTCTCAGTAGGTATGAATGGAGGTCATTGTCAAGCAGTGTTTTAAGGTTTTTTTCCCTAATATATGTCTAATGTGCCCATGTATCCAGGGTATTATCTAGTGAAATAATCCAAAAACCAGCAATAAGCCGAATGGAGCTTTTTTAGGGTATATGGTAGAATGGGGATTCTCTTGCAAAATCCTCTGTATTGAACTCTGGAAGTGCAGAGTTCACCTTATGTCTCTTTTCTATTTATTTGTCACGTAGTGCTTGTGGTATTTAATATCATCTTAGAACTGATTGACTTCAGGAGTGGACAAAATATATCACTTTCTTTTGGGGACAAATGAATGAAAAACTGGGAACTGTCAATCTAGAGACTATTTGAATAGCAAACAAGAAGTCGCTATTCCTAAAATGAAGTAAGGAGGTTTATTATATCAAGTGGCCTAAACATTTGCATCAATAGACTAATTGATCTTACAAGAAAATGGCCAGCTGTGACTCTTCTAATCTTTTTTCTCAATTACGGGGGTTTTTTTTAATCTGATAAATTTCTGTAAAAATAAAAAATATTAACTGCTGCTAATGGATTCTTAAAATAGCAGTGTAATGCCATCCCTCATGCTTCTTCTGTTTCTAAAAATGAATTTATTGGAGATCAAAATGTAACTGTTAGTCCTAATACCTTTGCCAACAAAGACTGCTTTCTATCCTTTAAATTTGTACCTGTTATTTATCCAGGCATCACGTTGCATTTGAAAATATTCCACATTTTGCCTAGACTTTTGCTGCCATTGGTGGGTTGATGCTGGAACGGGGTGGTTGTTAGGATTTTATACATGGAGGCAGGATTGGATGTGCACGAAGATGCTCACATATGAAAGAAAGTGCAGGTGCAGAAAAAAAGCACATGGGCTCACATGTAGAACTAGACATTTATGCACCTTGGTCATCCTGTGACAAGACTGTTGGTTTGGTAACAGCTTGGTTTTAAATGTTAGCCACCGGTGGAAATAATCCCATCAGAACATGCATGTACTTGCTCTGTCATCCTGAGCTTAATCTCCAGATATTAAGCACATAGAAGAACACAATTCATGCTGGGGATTTTAGGAGGACACCAGGGAATGTTTCATCAGAGGGACAAAGGAAACAATAGTTTCTTACCTCGAACCTGAGCCATTGTTGGAGAGGAGGGTTTGGTTCTTTGTTCTGGAGCAGCTACACTACAAGGAGGCACCCTTAGAAACTTGCAGCGTCGGGAGGTTTGGCTGACTGCAGCATTACAGGTGTTAGTTCTTGCATAGGAAAGAACACCTTGTCTTCACTATCCCAAAATGAGCTAGGCTTTTTTTCCTCCATTCTGAAAAACAAATACTGAGTTGTGTTTTTTTGTCAGTTTCATTGATTTCCCAGCATACTTCTATAGTAGCTTGTGCTTACTGACAAGTACAAAATAAAGGAATTGCCCATGTAGTAATTTTTAGATTATTCAGTACACAGTTGTTCAGTCCTTCAGACAAGCAAAACTGGGCATGTGAATTTTAGGTATTAGGAAGATAGAAATAGAATAATTGTTTGGGGTTCTATTGTCTATATGTGCGTGACCTGCAACAGCTTCCCCAGTTCAGTCTCACAAGTTTCAGTGAGCCAAGATGCTGCCAGTTATAACAGAAGTAGTGAATGGTGGTTCACAAATTAACTTGCTAAGCCTTGCTCCATGCTGTGACCTTTTCATTTATAAAACAATAGTTCAGTGACTGGTAGGGGACCACAGGTGATGGCTTTGATGGCTTGTCATAAGCGTGAACCATGAAATACAGACAGAGGTTCAGATACTGCTTTTCTCCCTGTCCATGCCTTTATAGATGTAAAGAGCTTCTTTGGAAAGACAGCTTGAGCCATAATCAACATGGCTGAACTAATCTTTTCCTGAGTTCAGAGTTCCTTTTGTCATTTCTGGTTTCAAACTATTTTTTCACTGCTACATTTGCATCTTGTTTTTCATTTAAAAATTCCCATAGTTAATTTCTTTCTTTATCATCCTAGACATTGCTTTGTGGTAATATAAGTTATGCGTTGAACACCTACACAATATGCTCTCTTGACCTGCTGTCTGTCCAAAAAAAGTTAAATCTCCCATTTGCCCTTGCAATAGAATATGCACAGAGATAGTAATGAATTACTTCAGTTTCATGCACCATCAGCCTTAAGACCTTCAACCCACACACACAGACACACACATTCATACACTTAAAGTGATTTGGACACTGCTATCAACATGTGGGGTCAAAATTACCATTAAATTGGAAAGTTCTTTCAGCTGTGTTTACGAAGAAGCAACAATAATGAAAAATATCATTCTTAGCCAAGTCACTTATGGAAGAAGCAAATTCCCCTATGGCATTAGTTGAATGAAATCCTAAGGATGGGGTTGCATTTGGCCCCAGATTGTTCCTTCTAATCAGGTCATTAATCGTTGTATGTACCAATGAGTGTTCATTTGATCCTCCTGTGTAAAAATACAAAAACATCCCTTGGTTTACAAAGCGATTAATTTGGGACTGAAGCTTCACAGCAATGGAATTAGTATGTAGGGCACCTCAATCTTTTTCCTAGATAAGATGCAAAAGGGAGGGTCAATATCGGTAACACCATAGAGATAATAGTGTCAATAGAAGTCCTACACTTAAAAGGAATAAAAATACCAGTGCTAGCAAGCAAACATTTTAGTTTCTTAAGTCTTTCTTTTGCCTTCTTTTCAAAAGCTTTTAAATGCAAAAATTACTTTTCTTCAAAAATAAAAGTAAACATCTGAAGATCTAATTTCCCAATAGTTTCCTCTGCATTTATATACTATGTAGTGTTTAGGCAAAACCTATGTTATAAGTTTATTAATATTATGTAAGTGTTGTTCTTGTATTTATGTATAGTGTATGTATTGTAAATATACTCAGAGCTTTTTTTCCTCTTACTGTAAAATGGTGATTTTTTTGCCCTATGATAATGTAAAGGGAGTCCCCTAATGAAATTCTGTCAGAGGATGATTATTCCACTCTATTCTCAAAGATTTAAATGAACAAGTGTTATCGTTTTTAATGGTGTCTCAGACATATTTTGTTGGTGCATTGCTTTTCTGTATTCAACTTTCCTATGAATTGAGCTGTGAATTGAAATAGAGTTTAAACCTTTAAATGTATGCATTTGTATAATTATCTGAATGGAGGCATGAAGGTTAAATAAAGCATTTTGTATGGAACAAACCCCCTAATTATTACTGTGGATGACTCAAACCTTCTGGAATACCCAGCTATTAACTTTTTTCAATTAAACCTTTGTTAAAAAATCTTTTCTATAAACATATAGTGATTTTTTTTTTTAATGGAATGTTTGCTTAAGAAATGGATTTTACTTGCTTTTCTGATTTTTTAAGAGCCGTCATAGAGTAGACATTCTCCTTTCACCATGTTTGTGCATCTGTGGCAAAGCTGGAACAAATAAAATAGCACTCAGCAGTATATACAAAAATGTCCTGGGATGATATAAAAATATTTTACACTACTATATAATCTGAGTTCCCCAAGTGTTTTAAAATGGAGCTCTGTGTCTGTCTCTCTCTGCTTCTTTCCCCGTGTGTGTGTAAGCTTCACTCTGTGCCTGCGTAGTAAAGGACCAGCTACTGAAGGAGGGCAATGGCACACTGGAAACATCAGTTTCATACTTAGTTGAAGAGGGTTGTGCTTTCTACACAGTAAGTTGTTTGTTCTTCCTCAGTGTCCTGCTTGTGTTTAGTACCAGTTTTTCTCCCAGCAGTGCCATAAGACGCATCACTGCCTGTTTAGTCTGACTTCTCCAGCAAACGCCCACACTGTCCACTGCCCTAACCCATGGTCCGTTCCTGAAAAGTTATTTCTTCCACTTGCACAAACAACAGCTCAATTGTCATCTAATCCCTCTTCTCTCTCCCTCCACCCCCTTTTTTTTTTCCTTTGTTATTGAATGGTCAGTTTGGAGTGAAAAGGTGGTTTTCCATACACCGTACGGGGCACGTCTGGCTCTGTGAGCATGACAAGGACCAGCTGCTCATAAACACCTTCAACTTTGCACACTGAGTTTCTGAATCATATGTGCACAGCCCCCTCTCTATGCACAGAAAACAATCAATCACATCAACATCGACCTTGAACCAGGGGACTCTTCCCGCCTCCTAGACGAAGCTTTGGCAGTGCAGACTTTCACCCGTGGGTTTATGATGCTATGACTCCTTGCCAGCCTGTAATAGGGAAGCACATCCATATGGGAGGTTTGGCTGGAAGGCCTGCTTGCTGTACTCCAGCCTGCTGCACTGCGACCCAATGCCTCAAGGTTTCAGTTGGGAGTGGAAAGAGCAAGACTAGGGGAACCGAATTTCAGTGGTTGCTGAGTATTTGTTCTTTCCAAAGAGGAGCCAGACCCATGGGGCAGGCTGTTCCTGGACATAATCAGTCTCTTCAGCAATGCCTGTAGTGCACACTGTGGAAATATGACCCTTACCATCCCTTGCATCCTTGCAAATTAGATGACTTAATACCCTTTTAATAGTCAGAGCCAAAGGCAATCGACTGAAGCTGGAGTGACTCAGTAATTGAGCAAGAAATGACAGAATCACTGGATGGTTGAAGCTGGAAGGGACCTCTGGAGGTTACCTGGTCCAACCTCCCCTGCTCAAAGAAGGGACAGCTAGGGTCAGCTGCCCGAATGGAGACCAGGTGGTTTTTGAGTATCTCCAAGGATGGAGACTGCACAGCCTCACTGGGCAACCTGTGGCAGGGCTTCGTCACCCTCACAGTGAAAAAGTGTTTCCTTGTGTTCAGAATGGTACCAAACCACTTCAGTTCCTTACTTTCCCACTTTAGCCATTAGGCAGAATGGTCTCCCTAGTTATGGTTTCAACCCAGTCTGTAACAGGCCATGTGTTTTTACCCACGGGTATTTTCCCTGAGAGGCCCTGAATAGCAGCAGTAGCCACTACCCTTCCTGTCGAAGCATGCTAACAAAGGCATTTACTGCCTCACGTATTTGTCTTACCAAAAATATATAGCCCATAATAACTAGGGCTGCCACTTATGGAGGAAAGAATAACCAGATTTAGCCAGTAAGCTCAAACATGTCAGTATATTTTATCCTTCATGTTTTTGTTTGTATCTTTGCACAAGCTCGCTCACAGGTGTACTGTGCCCTTTCCTGGTTATCTTTCTCATTTGCTGGGGATATCGATCTATAAAATCTCCTTTTAAAGTATTTCAAATGAATTCTTTAATTTTTTTTTTCCCGGAGTGACTTCTCCCCACCTGTACTTTTGGGCCTGTACAGAATATTAACAGACAGAAACTAACAATAAAGTTCAGAAACAATGACAAAAGCAAACAGCGAAACTAAGACACTCGCAAAGCTCTATAAATCTTTCTGAACTTGGGTTGCTGTTTAATCTTTATATACAGGTACGTCTCAAGGTTATCTGCTCCTGGAGGCTTTTGTGATTTGTCATCCGCTCAGCTTCTTATCAGTCAAAGGTATTTCCCCTTGTAACATTTATTATGGGCTCCCCTCTGTGTTTCTTACTAACGCGATGCCGTGAAGAGGCTCTGGTATGCAGCCTGTAAGGAGTTGTTAAATTTCTCTCTCCTGTGATCAACGGGGTCGTAAATGTGACACATGTGGAGTAGCGTACGCAGCACTGCGGGTGGCCGAACGCCAGCATTGGGTGCTGAATGGAAACATGGAAGCCCACAGTTTTTGTCTCCATCCAGCAGTCTCTGTCTGGAAAAGTATAGGTAAATATATTCATTAAATACATTGTGTATGTAGAAAAGAAACTACTGCAAATAATAGCATAAATAAAATAGCCCTTGTAGCACCTTAGCTAACACACTGAGTCCGATTTTGAGGTGGGAAAATTTCGACCCTTTCCATCAGGATGCTTATGACCATCCTGCCATGCCGTTTCATTTCAGCGGAGGCGAATCCAGCTCTTGCTGACGCAACCACATGTCCAAGCAACTGGCAGACTTGGAAGAGGAGCACTCTGAAACTGCTTCCTTGCCAGGATGGCATGGTGCCCATCTGCGTGTGGCCAAGGACAGGATGGCAGGGGATTTCCTGGGAAACAGCTTCCTCTCCTGCCTCCACAGCCTGATGGAGACGTGTCAGATATACACTGAAAGAGGGGGATGGCTGCTACAGGAAGCGGATGCAACTGTTCCCCAGTTATCGCTTTATCCAGCAAATAAAGCTGCTTTAATTCCTCATTTGTTCTTAAATATTGGCTGTTTCTACACTGACGTCAGAGCTCTGACTGGTAGCATGTATAGGCATCCAAGTACACATATATATCAGCTTAGTATATGCATACACACACACACACACACACACACACGAGTGCACTGTATGTGTATATGCATATATGTACTGACTAGCTCTTTCTAAAGGTAGTTGGGGTACCTCTGCAAATTCATGCATACAGGGAATATCTTGGGAGCCAGGTGTCCATGTAGCTGCATTGCACTATTGAAGCCTTTTATTTTAAGATATTAGAATGCAAAGGGCAAGGGAAGGAAAGGAATGCTCAAACTTCTTCTATGCCTGTCCCCACACCTGAGCTGGTGCTTCAACGGGGGCCCCAAAGCCCTAGGTGCCCCCCAGACCTGTTCTCATTTCCTCCACAGGCAGCATGGGTTCAGCCCAAGCTCAGACTGCAAAGTGTGTGTGGTGAAGAATGGTGTGGCACCTCCATAAAGGAGCCCAGGGTCACCCAGATAGCCTGGGGTCCCACATGTAGCACTGCCATCACGGCATCCAGGCGTGGACAGAAGCAGGAGGGGAAGCAGGACAGAGGCAGGACAGAAGAAGAGCCCCAGGGGACAGCAGGGACACAAAGCAGAGGTTTTAGCCTCAGCTAAAACCTTTAGGCTCATCTCACGTTCAAGCCAGTGGATGGACTGGGAGGTGTGTGATGCGAGTGGGAAACTGGGGCTGCTTCACGAATGCCTCCTCTGTCCTCTGACAAGTGGAGGTCTGGTACAATCCTGCTTCCGGGGGAGTCACAGCGCGGGGGACTGGGATTAGCTGGAATGAAACTGATCTCTGTACGTGCGAATTGGTAACATGGCTGTTTCAGTTGGCTGGTGAAGTATGCAATCTGTTTGTGAGGCGTTCTGTAAAGAATTAGGAAAGGCTGGTAGAGGGTTTCTGCAGAGCTTTTTGGTTCTGATTATTCATTTATTTACAAATGATCATTTGTACCATCTGGGGCTTTTCAGTGTAACTGAGAGAAAACTCCGTGCTTCCCAGAACCAATGAATGTGCCGAGAAGGGAAGACTGCAAAGGCTTTAGAGCTAATAAAACAAAGGCAGAAAAGCAGCTCGTTCCAACAAGGCAGGGGGGAAGGAGAATGCAGGGACGGGGCCCTTTTCCTTCCTCAGCCTTGCTTTGCTTCCTGTTTCATTTGACATTTGTAATCAAAACCTCAGCACCTTTGCTTTAGTTATAATAACTTTGCTGTAGTTATTACATGAGCCTCCGCAGATGTACACACAACCCAAGTTTCTAGCCTCCGGCACTGACCACTCCCCAGACAAGATGCTTGTTCCTGTACCACAGTACGTGTGATTCTGCAAGTTTCATTTATCACAAAGCAGCAGTACAGACACAAGAAAGTACAGCGGGAGCCAGGGGCTCAGGATGAGGTTTGGCACACAGTACACCAACAGCAGTAAAGGCTTATTCCTTGAGCTTTCATCACTAACAACATCTGGGAAAATGAATGTAACTCAGTCACAGTTACTGCAAATTAAAAGAAATGAATAACCTGCCAAGTGTGGGACAGAAGTGCTACATTCGTGGTTTTTTGTGGGAAAACTAATGTGGCCCTTTGGGACTGTCAGCTTTAGTCTGACATTTAGTTCACACTGACGGCCACGTACCATAAACTTTAAGAAGGTTTCAGGCCTCAAAATATTCTCTTTGACTATCCTAGCAGGAAAGTTCTTGGTAGGAAGCAGGGGTAGCATAGCCAGCAAATGCAGCTCAGAGCAGTAGAGACCCAACTTTAGTTCACTGGCCATAACTTGCAGGAGTGGTGATGATAACGCAGTAGATCGATAGTTGTCATGGCTTACGTAACTATTTCGCAGCTGAAACCAGGACAAGAGTTACTTATCAAAGACACAGGGGAAGGTGACACCTTGCTTCAGGAGGCAGGAAGGGCTTAATAAATATAATAAATATATGAAACTAAGTGGTTTTATTCTTTGTTATCCTTTTCTATTTCTGATTTGGGTTGCTAGTGGTGGACTGAAAGACTGTGTGCAAACCCTGGTCCTGAAGGCACGAGTGTAGGCTTGCCCACATCCACACTGCTTGGTGCCAGCGCCTATTAAATGCTGGTCATGTCCATGCTTCATAACACATGGAGCTCTTTTGGGCCCCACGTTGGGGTACCCCTGTGCCACAGATTATTTGCTGTGTTTTTTCCTGTGTTCAGAGTGCCTGGGGCAGAGGCCGGGCTCTACTGCTGTCCACCACAGTCCTGGGTTTATAGCTGCAAGAGGAGGAAGGCTGTGCACGCTCTAAGGTGTGGTGGCAGGGCACAGACCCTGCAGGGGTGGCATAGGAGGGCAGCAGAAACAGCTGGGCTCCATGTTCTGTGGTGCCTGCTCCTCCATGTGAGGCATGCTGGGCAGGAAGGCTCCCTGCATGGGAAAGCTCCCTGGGGCCCAGGATGACCCTCTTCACAGAGGAGCAGAGGTTTTGGAATCCCTCATACACTCCCATCAGATAGGGTAGTGGAGTTACCACCTGGGTCAGTGCTGAAGGAGTGATCACTTAACTGTTCAGCAGAAATCATGAGCATGTGTGGCAGGAGGCAGCAGAGACAATGTTGTGTTGTCCTCTCAAGGTGAATCTCCTGTAATATGTGAACCACCGAGCCCTGTTCCTAGATGTCTCCAGGGAGTCCCCTGTTACTCATGATGAAGTCCTCATCCCACATCTGCCTCAGAATCTGGTATGTTTGTCTACCAGAGCCAATTTATATAAAGTAGCAGAATTGCAGCCGCTTGGCTCCCTTCGTGCCAAAGCCACAGGCCATCAGACACATCTTGTTCCCTGTGCAAAATGTCCATGTCTTTAGGAGTAAACATACTATGCTGACTGCAGTGGCTTCTGCATGGGATACTGTAAGCTTAATTAAAATTGACAAAGGACCCAGATAGGAAGTGTTTAACAACTCCCATGTAATATGCTTAGCCATGATACTAATAATATAGCAGCTAGACTTTGAGCTTGTGCCTTTCTACATGGGAGGAGCACAGGATGCAAACTTGGGGCTTCTCAGTATCCTTTTGCAAACAGTCTCATTACTCACAACAACAAAAAATACCACGAGGTAATACAAGTCACTGGTTCCTGCCTGGGATGGCAAGTCTTACACCATGCTTGTTAGTGCAAGTCGACAGGCTTAATAGAATCGCAGAATCACAGAATATCTCAAGTTGGAAGGGACCCATAAGGATCATTAGGTCCAACTCCCTGATCCTCATGGGAACAGCTCACTATTTTTCTGGCCTTTGTGCATGCCAGGTGTTACAGAGATTCAGCTGGGTCTATCTGAGGTTGTTATCTTTAATTCCTACCTAGCAGAGGGTGGTAGGCCTAGAAGAAAGAGGTAACAGCAGCATGAAGAGAAGGTAAGGCATCCATAGCATGAACCAACGATGAAGACGGAAGTGGGATATGAAGTCAGGAAAAGGGATGAAAGGACACAGGGCAGTTCGACAACCTTTGGGCTGAGATGAGCATGAAGTATGATTATACAGTGAACCTAGGGGTAAAGGATGGGGGAAGAGGATGGTGGCAGCACTAAGATTTGGTCTCTACCCCCAAAATTCAAACTAAACAAATACAGAAATACCCATTTCAAAAACTTGTACAATCTTATCTGATTAACTCTATCAGATTTATCTCCAGTTTTACTAGAGAAGGAGCAAGCATTTTGTATCCAATGTGATGATCTAGGTCTTCCCATTCTTTTGTAGTATAAAAAGAGTATTTCTAAATCCTAGTGGGCAAGACCATGAGCCATGTGCTTAAAGATTAAAATCAACATCAAGTGAAGCAAACACGGCTGAGAGTGACATTTATTTCTTTATGAGAAGTGTTTTAAGTTTATTAAGAGTTTAGAAGTTGGACTAACTCTTAAAAAGCCTGTATGAAATCAATTTAGGTCCACAAGTACTGTTTTCTTATTTGAAATAATGTTCCACCCCAGTTTTAACTCAAACCATGAATTTTGCACATTTCTAGTGAACTTTAAGGAAGCTTCCTCTGCATCTGCCTGGAGATAATGAGCTTTTATTGTTTTCACTGCTAGCAGAAAATGGTGAAAGTTGAAGAGAGTGTATTCACTAAGAAGCTGCCATGGATTCATAAGGTCCAAATAACTGATATCCATTAGGGATCTGAAAACCTACATGGGCTCATTAAGTAGGTATTGAAATGTCTTGGCTGGATCAGTGAAGCTCAGTGAACGAACACATTTTCGAAAGAAATTCTCTTGTGGTGAAAAACTGTTGACCAGTTCTCATGTTAATGTGAACCACTGAACCACTAGATTATACATTCAAAGACTCGCAAAAACACAGGAATTAGATTCAGCCTAATTGTATGACTTTCTGTTCCTCTCCCGGGCACCCTGTCTGCATAAGAGGCAAAGATGCCACAGATTGAACCCACAGGACTGAGAAGTGTGTGTATCATGTTTTTATCCTGTGTCTCTATGTAGAGGTACATTATATTGTGCAACAGTAATGTGCAACAACAGTAAAGTTTGCAACAAAAAGAAAAGCGGTGGCCCAGTGCTTGACTGTAGCATGAACTTGAACTCTGGTGGACTTACCATGTATGCTTAACCACAACACCAGTGACATCTCAGCGGTTTTATGGAGTGGAAAACAAAGCCATTAAGTTCTTTTGGCATTGTGTTTCTCACAACAAAAGAAGGTCTGAAGAAAGAGAGTTACAAAAATGTGTTTTACACTGGAGGCCCATTAGCTCTATTGGTCAGAGAAACTGCTTTGCAGCCTCCACCTGCAGTATTGTGTGTGAGGGATTTATTTTATGCCCTGTTCATCACAACAAACAGACCTCCCGAGTAGCAATGTGTGTTCTTATATAAAAGATAATTTGGGGGCTCTGAAGACTTGAAACTCAAATTTGGTCATAATTATTCGAAGGTCACCTAGGAATTCTGGAGAAGTTTGTTTATCCTGATTCCAGCCTGCTAGGTCCAAGAAAATACACTTAATTCAATCCAGGTGACTCTCCATTAAATATAATCTAGTCTTAATTGGTGCCACCTTGACCTCTACTTGTGAAGTCTGTTTTGTGGTCTACAAGTCTAGCTTTAAGTGCTCAAGCACACATTTTTCCATCTGATTCCCCATGATTTCATTATGACAACAACACACTCCATACCAGGCACTCTGTGTGTGTGAAATGCAAGGAAGGTTTAGTAACAAGGCCATGTCCAAGCAGGATGGCGGTTGATTCCTCAGGCTGCCAGACGTGATGGGCTTCGTTTCTCATGCCCAGGTTAGTTATTGCAACCTTTAAGATGTCCAAGATCAAGAGATCAGTGAGTGATTCAAAGGCACTGCTCTCTGGGGCTACCAGATCCTGGCTGCTTCTACAGCCCATGGTATTCATTCTCCTCAACATCACAATGTTCAATTTATGTGCCCACCGAGTAGCCTGAGTGTGCCCCTTGAGTTTCAGTTTACATCTCCCTCTTAGTCTGGCAGCCGACAGCAGGCTTGAATTCACCTGAGCAGGTCTATTTCCAGAAGCCTCTGTTAATGATTTGACACTTCAGCACTGCTCTAATGAGGGGAGTAACAGCAAGGCTGAGGTGCTCCTACAAAGTGGTTGACCAAAGAGCATTAAGAACCGCAGTTCAAAGCACTGCGTCAGATGGCCTCCTCTTGGCATCGGGGACTTTAATCTGATCTGGCATTTCAAGCTGATGAAAAGATTGCACTGAATTTCCATTTCTGACAGTGGCAGAAAAACAGAAGCTCCTTTATTTCACCAAAAGCTGCAGTTTCCATTCTGGGAAAGAATACAGGAGTTAAGTAGCCCATATCACGGGTAATAGCCAAGAGGGAGCTTGTCATGTTTGATCAATTGCTGGTGGTAGGAGATTTTCTGTGAACTGTGGTGAAAAAAAAATGGACTCAACCACTGACATAAATGAATACACTAATGATATTAAACCTTGGCTCCAATGCTGGCTGCTGCTTCAGAAGGCTTGAAAAACTGAAGTTCTGAATTATGTACCAAACCCAGGCCACCGATTCATCTGGCAACGTTTACAAATGTCTTATCAATGTTTTGCCAGTGAAGAACAAAGTAGAAACGCTGACAGGTCCCCGTAAGCTTGGAACAGATAGAAATTGGGTAGAAATTCATGAGGAGTGCTTAAAACAGGTACGATCTGGATTGAGCTGTAGGTAAAAGCTTTCAGGTAAATTAGAAAAAAATCATTACTATTAATAAAACTGCACCATACGGCATAAGGAAGCCAAGCACTGCTTGCTACAATGCACAAACATGTTCATTACCAAGGTAATATGAAGTGTATTTTATATGCAGTGTTAGAATGGCATCTACATTTCGCACAGCAGGAGGCAGATGTTTTGGCTTCCTTTCAAAGCCACAGCTTCTGGAGTCACACGGCATTGTAATGTGCAGCTCCCTTTTGAGCTGGGGGCAGGAAATGGTCATTCTTTGGGCTGCAGAAAATATTTAAAAATTGAAATTGTTCAGGAATAGAGAAGGCAAATAGATGGAACAGATTTCTACAGCGTTCTTGGTTTCAAGCCAATTTCAAAGTTTGAACCCTAACGTAAAGATCTTTATAATGATATCGATAATGCTACCTGACATCTTAGGCTAACCTGAGTAATTAATATCCTAATGTACTATATTACAGAAAATATTTTCATATTGCTGCCCAAGAGGACATGCATTTCCTGAAGCAAAATCTGGGATCTTCAGATTCCCAGTGTGCTGTGGGATTCAACATGTGCCACCTTAACGCACCTGGGTGGGATATTATTAGAAGAAAGGAAGACCTGAGTGTCAGAGATGGGTAGGGAGAAATGTGAGACCTCTTTAATCTACCTTAAAGGAGTTTAAGAAAGGTTGCAATGTCTTAAGACAAAGGTCTCCCAAGCAATGGTGGTGCAGGGAAGCAGCACAGGGGACCCTGTTTTTTAGGGTATGTTTAAAGAAATCAGTTTAGAGGGCAACCACTGCTTTATGAATGTGTGCTGTGACTTAAATTTCTTTTTGGAAAGCTTAGGCAGGATGAAAGGGTGATGGGAAAGGGTGGATCACTACTGCCATACATCATGTTGACAAGACATAGACAAACCTCCTCTGTGGCCTGCACATTGTGCCAGTCTGGTATTTTGGTACATTACACAGATACCCAGAAACTCATCTGAGCCAATGGATCTCAATACAAGCCAGGCTTCTGTCCCACCATGACTGTCTCTGGTGGTTCAGGAGGAATAGGTCACCATTGCACCTACGAATGCTTCCGAAGTTTGCCCCAAAGCTCATGTGGACATGCTGACCTCAATGGGTTGCAGCTATGGAGTGTGGCAGCCGTGCTAAATCAGGATCTGGGGCCAGGCATGACTCCCCACTGCAGAGAGGGTAGGACAGAAGCTCATTCAGGCAACTAGTTCAATAACCTCCTATTTTGTGCAGGTTCCAATCCAGCCACATGCTTATGCCATGGTGACCCCCAGCTAAGCTGAAATAATTCACAAACTATTGCCAGATCCTTCTAATGCATACTTTTTCCTTTTTATATTCAATTGACCATGATTTTCAAAGCATGTTATGCGCACAGAAAAGCAGCATTCATTATGTAGGTGTATTGTTCCCAGTTTAACAGATGTATTTCCAAAGGAGTTGAAATTCACCTGACTGGTGTTTTCTTTCACAGTAGCTTTGGCTTCCATGGTACTATGCCAAGAAAGACATCTTTATTTGCGCCCTTAACTATCAGTGGTGTCAGCAAATTGTTGGCAACAGCACATATTAGTGTCTTCATCAGAGTGAGGATTTATGATGTCACCACTGAATCCATCAGGGACGTTACATCCTTGTAATTCATTAGCTGACTCTTGAACACATGAAAGGAATGGCGATGTGCCAGCTAACAAAGAATAATTGTGTTACTTACCTCAGCCATGATAATTTGCTTAAAGAATAAAAATACGCTGGTGCAACAAGGAAAAATTAATGCACTGATAAACACAAAGGAGAAAAACAGGGAAGTACCGAGCAGTATACTAAATACTGATCTTTTTGGCAGCACCATTTTCATTTTCTGATATTTTAAGCTGATGGAAGCTTTGACCAATATTTACACTTCATTCAGTCAAGAGAAACATGGCAGCATTACTTAAAATTAATTTTATAACCAAAAGGATAGCACTACTGTATGGCAGGAAAAAATTGTGTGGGCAGCAAGTTGCAGTCCTTCCATATTTTTAATGTAAAATTGGTTGACTGTGCCTGAGAAAGGATATTAAGTGGGTATTCCAGACGCCTAATTTCATCTGGGAAGGAAGCTGAGCTCAGTGATGAAAGGAATTGCTAAGAACAGGCCCTCAGTGTAGATTTCTGGATTCTTCACTGCTTGTGTCAGGTTCACCTTTTCTTGGAACTTCTCAATGAGAAAAGATTCACACAGATAGGAATAGTAGATCTAAGCAGAAAATGGGATCTCTTTTCCCATGAGCTTATTATTGTTGGTGTTGTTGTTATTATCATCATCACCATTGCTGTTACAAGGACCGTTGCAAAAGCAGTATTTTGTTTCAAAATTGAAAAACATTGACTGGAAAGTACCCTCTTCTATATGGAGAAAGTGTCAAAGTGCCTTACAGGAACCATAAACAAAGTGTTTCTATGAGCTGAACACAGTGGAGAGCATCACTCATACAGTGCTGCTTCTTGATGACCTGCCTCATGGGTCTCAAGATTATTGCAAATGATGAGAAATGTAATCAAAGCAACACATTCAGCTCACAGAGGAGAATTAGGGAACAAACAGATTTCTGTGGGACACCAAAGCAGTTATCTTGGGATCTACACACAAATTAAGCATCCTTAATTTGTAAAGTATCCATTGTTGAATAAATACTTTTGCTTTTTAGCACCAAAAAGAAAGTGCCTTTCCCCCTCTTTCTATACTCTCCACTCTGAAAACTCTCTGTAAAAAACCCTTTTCATTAAAAGCCAGCCTCAATGGAACACTTTCAGTCAATTCAAATGAACGTGTTTTTTGTTTAATAGGCTTTGGTAAAGCAAACTGAAAAGGGGGAGCATACACGAGAGACATTTGCCATATTAACCCATACCTAATTTATTAATTGCTGGAAAGGACTCTGTAGTCAAATAGCTTTGCTTTTCAAAATATCACACTGAAACTCAGAGGAACGGGGGAGAGGGAGAAAGGAAGGGGAAGCCTGGTGTAAGAAATTATCTCTGCAAGCTACAAAGTTGCCAGACAAAATATTAGTCTTCTATTAAATTATATAGTATGATACAGAAACACTTTACATTCCTCTCTTAGTTTCTGAAAGGCAGTGAAACAGAAAAGTACTGACAAAGAAACTAAACCTCAAAAGCCAAAGTCAGGGTTGGTATCCTCTACTCCATGGTAATCCCCAGCTTACAGAGTGCTCAGTTTGGTCCCCAGTGCCAAGGGACGGTAAGCTTCAGTGATTTCACCACCACCATCCTGCAGCGTGTGAATCAGAGACATTGTATTACCGCCAGGAAAAAGGAACCTGTTGAAAGAGATGTGCTCTGTAACCATGGCACTCATCAAGAGGGTTACAAATTTTAACCACATTAGTAAGTAAAGTAAAGTAAAGCAAACTGTCAGCATAAGCATGTAAAGGGGAAAAATCCAGAGGGAGGCAAACTACTGCAGTGATGATATTTCCGTGATCATGTGAGACTGGAGAACAGTGCATACTTTGTTATATGACTTTTGAAAGCAGTTATAATTTGTGCTTCTTACATTTGGGAAGATGTTTATTGACATAGATCATGTCACTAATGGTAAGAAAAGTTGTCTGTACTTACTGCAGTAAGATTAATATGCAGCCAGACCAGACGTTTCTGGTTTCTTATCCAAAACTCGTGAAGTGCAGTTTCTCCTGCAACTTCTATTAGCCAGCCAGAAATATCAGTGTAATTACTCTACAATATGTCATGGGTTACCCGGAATACCTGAGTCAATATGTGTTCTACATACCTCTAGTCCTTTTAGTGTTCAGTCTGAATGTTATCATGCTAAGATGGGATTTATTGCT
>NW_009920379.1:0-51120 GCF_000696875.1 Nestor notabilis | reverse complement strand
CTCTTTCCCAGTGCTTGTTTGACAGTGATAAAAAACAAACTGACATATGTCCATTGTGTGGTAATGCACTTAATCCATGCCTTGTCTCTTGAGTCTTATAATCTGTAGGCTGCATTGCATAAATGAATGGCTTTTACAGTACTTCAGCCTTTATGAAGCAACCATTTGTGGATTAAGGGTGCATTTCCCTACTGTTACATGTTGGCACACCTACTTCTAATTTCCATTGTATAAGCCAAGAGAAAATTCTGCTTGGTAAGAACAAGTAGGTGTATTATTGCAAGTGCACTGCATCTCAAGGGTTACCTGAGGCCATTCTAAATCCAAATCTGCTCTTGACCATCTGAGACGACACAAGGTTGGTGCAATGAGAGACTTCCCTTTGGAGCATTTTAGTGCTTTATGTGTTCAGGCATGTCCAGCCCATTCCTCAGCTGTCATCATGCCATGAGAAGGTCAGGGTGCACATAAGGAAGCCAGGCCAAGCAGACCAGGAGAGATTTTTCGCAGGTTACATATGAGGACCTCAGGTGGACAAGAAGTGGGATTGTCTATTCACAGCTAGAGATACAGCTGTAGCATGACTTGGCCAAAGAATGCTGAGCACATGTACATACTAACTCGCGGTGGGAAAGGGGCGGGGGGAAGCAAATCTATGGCACCTTTATTTAAATAAAAATGACCAGTGGAATTGTAACTAAATAACTAACATGAACACGTTTGCTCAAGCAACTGAAGAAAATACTGTACCTCGGAATCATCTCCATCATAACCCAGTGCTTTGGAGTTCTGAGGCATGCCATATTACTCACTTGACTTGCTGTGTCAAAATGTATGTGTTTGTGAATAATCCTCCCTAAAAATGTGGTCTGTGTCTATCAATCTGTCCTTAAGATGGTACTGGATTCAAAACTGTGATATGATCCAGATTTTTGGGTTTGATTCAGATGTGGTCAGAAATACAAGTGAATGATTTCTGTATTTGGAAGTAAAATTTCTGCATGTCCAGGTATCAACACTGCTACATTCAACTGAGGTCCCCCTGTTTGTGTGCACATTTTGAATCCTGAAACAAACAGCCTACACCCTCTCCCATGCCTCAAAGGTAACACGTTCATACGTAAAGCACTCCTTTGTTGTAAGACTTGTGAGAAGCCCCACAATTTATGTACAGCATAAAACACATTTATGGTGTTAAACCAGTCAGCTTAAGCAACAAATGAAAAAGGCAGCAACTTCCTCATAACCCACTCTGAGTAAAGAGGGTGGAGTCCATTTGAAAGGTGGAGGTGCTTTTGAGAGCCTTTCAGCAGCCTATTCAGGAATCATCCAGAGGCAAGATCAAACCTGTTGATTTACAGGCCAAACAGTTCATACCTGTGACACATGCTGCAAGTGGGAGATTATTGCAGAAGAACAGCTATGATCTCATGATTGCTGACTACATGTAGATCTCGTTGCTATCATTCTAAGTCCTATACGGGCTAGAGAGGCTGCACACTCTGTATGGGGCTATGAGTCAAGGGCACTGCAAGACTTTTGATGACAAGAGAATATCACACTTCACCTCTAGATGAAGTATCATGTGATCATGACATGAGCCAAAGACCAGATGACGAGGCCTGTCTTTTCTCTGTCACCAACGCTCTTTCAGCAAGCTGCAGCGACATGGGTAGAAGGAAATCTGGGTGTGGTGTTACAGAGGACAGATAATTGCTACCTTAGCAGTCCTTTCTTCTGTTAGAAAAACATCTAAACCTGAGCTTCCCCATGTTCAGGTGAAGCAGAACCACTGGGCAGTTTCATGGAAAACTGACAAAAGTTTCTACTTGTTTTTCTATCAAAGCTGAAGTGCTTCAGGAGTTCACGAGATGTTTGTTTCTCAAATCAAGGAATGGCACTTCGTTTTAATTGAAGGTTTATGAGTACCTTAGATACTTGGAATACATAAAAAATAAATAAAGGAAGTAAGAATAATGCCATTCTTTGTGTTGAAGAATGCCATTGATGCCCTAGGCTGCTTTCACCATGGTGATTGCCTGTCTGCCTGTTGCTGTACTCCTGTCAACATAGCTGTACTCTGACTCTGCAGCAAGTCTATGGTGCTCTGAGGGTTTCCCAAAGAACCTGAAGAGCCTGTGTATCAATCTGGTCTTTGTTCTTAAATACAAATATATTAGTTGTGCTATTTTCTTACAAGAACTCAGTTGTCAGTCAGAATGGTGACACCCGTGTCTGTCCAGGATTTACACTTTGCTCAGCAAGAATAATCATGTGGAAGAAAGGAAGAGGAAGGAACACCTTTTTGAGTTCTCTTCCTTTTAATAAACAACAAGCTCTGGAGAAAAGTTTATATGCATGTTCCCACACCTCCACACGTGTTTGGTTTATGTAGACAGCATGTTGTAATCAACATCTCTTCTACTCCTCCTCCCCCATCCTTTGTCTGAAAAGTGACCAGAGGAATATCTGCATTTCTAATTCTTCAGGATCAGGTTTCATTCACAAAAGCATCGCTTCTTTCATGCAGGGAGGCTGGTTTGAAGATACTTATGCAGCCTGTTTGCACTGGGCCGGATGTTCAGCACACTAAGTTTCAAGTTTGGCAATAATATACTACTTCAGATAAGGAGCTGCAGCTCACAATGACTTGAAATGCAATTGCACCTCTGTATTAAAAGGTCCCTCTTTCTTGGAAACCTTCCACATACTTGAAAATGAGGTATATCTTTCTTCATGAGGGGGACTCTCTACTGTATGAAATCAATGTCCTTGGAATCTTTTCCAATATCTGCTTGATTACAATGTTCTATTTAAACAAACTAGCCAACCTGTCAGAAATGGTACTTACAGCAGGGCAAGAGGCTTTTGACCTTCTGTGTAATTATTCCCAGCTCACCCTTGGAAGTCTGCATTACTCTGAACTGAATTTGTGGCATTGTGTGGTGCAAAAAGGAACTGAATTGTATCCATTAGTAAATTTGAACTGGAACACACAGTAAATGTCAAGATTCTTAAATGTGCTTTTTATAATGGCTTCCAAGCTTACTAAGGAACAATCAAAAGCTATTAGTTATGATTAGGTAAACATTTTAAGGACTTCTTTTTTTTTTGCCAGAGACTCTTTGCTTCTATTTGATGAGTCTTTGTACATGACTTAATGTGAAGTTATGAAAGAGTAGATGTGTTTGTGATAAAAGTAGCGTGGGGACTTTTATGAGAACATTCAGGGCTAAATACTCTTAGTTTCGAAGTTTTAAGTGTAAATCTTCCTGCATTAATCTGCATTATAGCAAAGTCTTTTTTTACGCTGAAGTATCTGACATGCATTCTTACCTATCAGCCTACCTTCTGTGTCAGACTTTGTCTTGTTAGGTGTTATCCCTTCCCTGCTCAGGTGAACAAAGCTGACCATGGAAGTGATCTTCCTTTTTATTTGAAATCAGCAATAGACAATCTGCTGTTTTCTTTTCTAGAGTAAGACTTTTCCCCAGATATCTACAGCAGTCTTGTGAAAGATCAGGTCAAGAACAACATAAAGAAAATGTCTTCCTTTAGAAATCTCTTACCCAACATTTGACTGAAAGCCAGGCAGACGGCAAAGACTGTAGCTGCTTGCAACAGCTCCTCAAAAGCCAGTGTTATCTGACCAACAGTAACACATCGTTATCCAAAACTAAGAATCTGTTCAAAGATGAAGATAAAGTAGTTGGCTGCTGCAGCAAGATTGGTTAATATACAATGCTTCTGTAGCAAACAGCACGAAAGGGAACAGTGTGTTTAGCATCAGATCTAGGTCAGATCTCAGCTCACATAACCACACATGCATTTAAATTGCACAGAATGGAAGCAGCTTTCAGCGGGAGAAAGAGTCGAAGTAAGTCCAGACCAAGACTTGAAATCTTGTCAGAGAAACCCTAGTTCTGCCACCATTACCCTCAATCTCAGTTAGATACCCAGAACATGTGCATATGGAGCTATGTCCCATGGCACTTTCTGAAATCTAATATATAACAGTAAGTAGCAGGAAAACATAAAAAATAAAATAACCAAAACCTGAAGTAAGTCATGAAGCACCAGTAACCAAATTTGTAAGTCACTTGCTGACAAGTAGCTAAATAACTTGAGAAGCGTTGGTCACTGTTACATCTGGGCACCAAAGTACAGGGTCAGTCAGTGAAAACTTGATCTGTAAGTCCCTGGGCTTAGTGTGCCCTGTGTTCCTGAAGACATAGGGGACAAACAAAAAGTAACACAAGTTATAGGGAAGTAAATGGAATTTAGACTCTCTTAATCTAGGCTCTAGAACTTTAACGTCCACCGTCCTAAAAATGTCTTCATTCATTATTCTTAACAGCTGCCTCTTATTAACGATGAAGTGAATTTATGCAGATTAACCTTTAGAAAATTATGCAGATTTTAGTAGAAGATAAGTGTAAAATCATTAAGAAAGAGTTGCTTGCAACTGGCTTTTTCCCCATATGGAAACATCTGTTAAAGCCATACGGTTCATCTACACAGGGACTGCAAATTAGAGACATTGTTGTCTACAGTGACTATGTGTGAGAACAAGGATGCTCATAAGAATGCAGTGAAAGAGAAATTAGAAACTTTTTGAGAAGAAATCCAGAAAGCAAGTTCTTCACAAGCAGTTTTCAAAAAGTTTACCTGAGATAAAATGTCAAAAGCAGCTGACAGTCAACAAAAAACTTAGTTGTTACATCTTGATTTTTATATAGTCTCAAATATTAGTGTCATAGGAAACTAGAACAAGCTTCAAGAGGAAGTAATTATAAGAAATATTAGTAAAAGAGATGTTACCACTGTTCATTGTCACATGGTTTCCTCACAAAATTAATTCAGGTTGGGGGTTTATTGGTAAGAAGAGGTAGACTAAGTAGAGAGGAGGAAGGATGAAAGATAACCACAGTAAAGGAGAAGAGATAACTACCTCTATGCCACTAGAAAAGTGAGAAGACAGAGATAAACAGAAGCATGTGAGATGGTGCTAGTGATGACCTATTTCTTTTTCCAAAGACCAACATTGCCCCATTAATTCTTCTGCCAGTGACCTATCTACACGTAACCAAACTGCCCCAGTGCTATGCAATACAGCTTGCTTATCTCTCATGAGGATGTGAGATTCATCTGCCCTATGTCAGGCAGTCAGGATGCGTTAGGCATCCAAATGTTTGTCACTGGGTTATTTCATCCCCATGCTACCACTACATTCCTGGATTTACATCCAGTAAATGACTAAATTCAGGTGCTCAAAAATCCTTATGCATCCATGGCAGCATTTGCAGCAAAGACATCCATGACAACATATATCCCTAAAACACGGGAAAAGCTATTACTAACTGGAAGCTATTATACTATTAATGAGCAAATGAGGTCAAGAAGGCAGCCTGAAAATAAAGCAGCAGGACAGTGTGAAAAGCATCAAGGCCACATAGGGTGTCCTTGACCTTTAGGCAGCTGCGGAGAAATGAGACGGCAGATGTACTGAGAGCAGGGTCCTTCAGGTGAATCCTCGAGTCTTCATGAACACAGACTAGCCGGTGGGAGATGAGAGTGGTTTTAGCTTTAGGTCAATGACTGGTCTAACCCAGGTCTCAAAACCATGGTCAGAATGAATGTGATGAGGGATAAGGGGCCTTTTGGTAAGTATGTAACACTGGCACCCTACTGCTCTTTGGGTATCTGTCTCACCTGATGCTTGGCTTGATCTCAGCTACTACAATGTGTGTTGAACAATACCTCTAAACTATCCATTGTTCTGGGGTTTTGTACTTTCTCCATAGAAGCCAGTGCCTGTCTTCCTTGTGTCTGACACCAGACCTACTTGGAGCACACCTAAATCCATTCTGAGAAGCGATATGATTGTTCCCATGGTACTAAACATAACCTTTGGTAAATGCCTGACGTAAGATGACACCACCACCTCTGGGCTGGGAGGGCACTTCATTATACCCTGGGGAAAGGTAAAATGATGCACATGTTGCTCCTCTACCTCTAGAAGCTATGGCAAAGAGAAGCTGGGGTGGGAATGGTAGGTAAGGAAAGGCTTTGCGGAGGCCTGGAGGACCTGGGAAAGAAGAAGATAACTCCAGCAGCCTGAAGAGGAAAGTAGGAAGTTTGCAGCACCCAGTGCCTGGAGAGTTCCTGGGTATTCTGTGGCAAACAGCCGTATCTTTAACCAGCTATGGCTGATCCTAAAATGAAGGACATGTGCCCACACTATTTTGTGTTTATGAAAACCCCACAGGATTTATTAAGACAGAAAATGTAGAAAATGCAACAGAAGGATAGAGTGAATATACGTTAAAACCAGAATGGACTTACGTTGCCTAATGTGTGCCCACTGATAAACAGCAGCATGTAATTTTGAATATAGCTCCCCCACTTGCTCAGGACACTCATTTGATTTGGGACAATGTTTCACCTGAGCAGCAACCAAGGGACTAATCACCTTTCCATAGAATCACAGATTCATAGAATGGTTTGGGTTGGAAGGGATCTTAAAGATCATCCAGTTCCAACCCCCCTGCTGAGTAGGATGGACACACACTGCTTATAGACTCAGCCAGCTGCTGACTGGCCTCCCTTCTCTATGCATGGTCTGTCAGGAGCTCACGCTGTTATGTGACTGAGGTGTACAAGAACCCAGGGAGTGACATGCCCGACAGTGTTCACGAAACATGAGTATGGCTTGCAAAAACAAACAAAAAAGCAGGCTGGAAATCAAGCCCAAGAGGAATTTGTGTTTTATTCACTAAATTTGTCCTCCCTGCAAAGGAAAGAATCAGCCCTATGAACCTGAGCACTGAGCAGGGCTGGCTGCTCTGCCTACAATTACACCTGTAAATTAAGTGGTGGTGGGAAGCATTCATGAGCACTGCAATGCAACTGCTTGTATTGTTATATTATTAAGCTAGCATTCTTCCAGACAACATCCAAGCACCCTTAAAGAGTTAATATGGCCCAGAGACTCTTCCCAACAGGCAGCTGGATGCTGCTATCCTATTTTGGAGACTGAGTTGTACAGTGTAGACAAGAAGTGTCCCGTGCCAGCTGGCATCACTGCCAGAAAATTTTTTAGGGTGGGTTTTTTCTAATGTACTAATGTGCCATGAGGTAGCAGGGCAATTATTTTGTTCTTGCAGCTTGGTTGCCTTCAGCACCAGGTTCATCCACATGTCTTAAGAACTTGAAGCAGTTTCTATTTCATCCCACTTTACTGAAAGCTAGAGGCCTGCTAAGGACCTGGAGTCAGTGATTTAAGATGTATTAAGACATGCATGAAAAGTCTTACACAGCTATGAAGGGAGACCACAGAGATGAGAGGTTTTGCTTTCTTTTCCAGCGCAATTAGGAATTAAACCCATTGGCTGCTTGCAGTGGGCAGAGAGCTGTTCACAGCTATCCACAGGCTGGGTGAGCAAGTGGTGGTGGCCAGGAGAAGCAATAAGACATTTAAATCTCAACTCATTTATCTAGACACATGTATCTAGTATAATCAGAGATGTCCTAGACTATTGTACCTGGCCTGAGCTGCCTATCCAGGAGGATAAGGCTCACACATAGGCCAGGCTTCATAGCTGCCAATTCCATGTGGGCCATCTTCTTGCCTGTGTTTAAAGTACTGACTTGAATCTGGCAGCCTTCTTTATCTGGAGTAAATGCCATCCTAACTGAGGAAGCCACTGAGGGTGAAGACCTTGATGTCTTCGTGGTTGATAGTGGGTGTATGGAAGAATTAACTGTCTCCTGCAGGCAACTGTGTTGCAGCTAAGTGTGCGAACACCTCACTGGGAGAGATGTCTAGTCTACTTTGGATGCATAGCTTAGGGCAGACAAATTGCAGTGAAGGAGTCTAATAAATTGCTTTGTCACAACTGTAACCAAAGCAGTAATGTGCTCTTCTTCAGTGGAGGCAGCAAAGTTCTATGGAAACCAGCCAGTATGATTTAACACTGGCATTAGAAGTTCCTTAATGTTATTCACTAATGGTGAAATTGTACTTTTGGAAGGCCTTTACAGGGAGGAGCAATTATACTGTCTTGCAAAAAGGCTGAAACCCAAACAGATTTATAAAGTGAAGAACTCAAAAGTGGCCAGGCTAAACAGCCCTCGTGGCCATCTGCTCTCCATCCCAGCAGAAGTGTAGGGGGATAGATAAGTCAGACAGTGATATTTTCTTCAGAGTTTAAAAGCCTGGGCTAATGCTTCTCACTGTTTTCCCTATGGTAGTATTTAAAATTCATTTAGGGGACTCTCATAAAGTCCGTATTTAACTTCACGCACACAGGCTGTTCAGCACAGCAGTGCGTTGGAGTCAAGGAACTGCAGTGGTGGTTGAGGCAAGGATTTCCTGGGGCAGAGTGCTTGAGCACTCAAAGTCACTGATATGGAGAAATTGCTGCAGTCCCTGTGATTTTACTAGCTGCTGAGGAGGCCGTGAATGCCTCAGGTGGGGAAACCTTTCCTCTCGTAAAAACTGCCACTCTGGTGATTAAAAGTGGCATTTCCAGAAGTCCTCAGCAGAGCCCAAACTGCTTTCATTAGAGCCAGCTGGTGTTTCACCGCCAACATCTGTAAGATCAGTGTTAGCCCAGCGTTTTCTAAACCAAATTGAAGTAACTGTAGTATTAAACAGCAAAAACAGAAGGTCTTCAGCTATGTCAGGGTTGGGGCTTATTTCCTGTAAACAGTTGAAATAGAAAGTGATTGATAATTAGTTGAGCACTGTGTCAATGGTTTTGAATTCATTCGACTGCCAGGGTGAGCATATAAATAAGAGAAGTATAAAAACAAATAGATCCTATTCATGTACACAGGCCAATTGCAGAGGTTACTGCTAAATGAAACAGAGAGCTAAATAATGTAAAAAGATGGATTTTATTTATTTGGGCAGAGCAGGATAAACAAGGTAGAGAATGTCTTGTGCTGATTCTCAAAATTGCATCACAGGAGCAATGATCAGCCTTTTAATTACTTTCCTCTGTAGTCAGCTTAGATCAATATCAACTTCTCTACTTGTTTTATTTGAATCATATTATTTTTCTTCTTTTTTTTCTTTCTTTCTTTTGAGGGAGGACATTGCGTGACTGTGCAGGTACTGGAACAGAGAAAAGATCTTAAGAGTTTGGCAGGTGAAAGCTGAATGCCTGTTGGAAGTGACACGTACGAGCCTCCCCCCGCAGTGTTTCTGAAATAAAGAGGAGATTTGTGGTGTATATATTTTTGACAGGACAACCAAAAATAAGACCTGAATAAATGAATCTGTGACTTGTTTCCACCTGCAAAGGGGGCCTCCCCAGACTGAGCAAACTGGAAGTGACTCAGAATCACAATCAAGCAGTAATAAGGTTCTTATAAGAATTGTCTATCTAATCATCAGGGATCTGGACTTGACAATCCAGGCCTGCATTCCTAAAATAGGTTTTATATGCCAGTGTCAAGCGTGTAAAACAGGAAAAAGAGAACCACCTAAAGGATATTTTAGTGTAGGCCTTCTCTTTGTTCTCATTAACTAATTCCACCTTCCAATCTGGTAGCAGCATGCAATAGATCAGGAATTTCTGCTGTATGTCTCATTTCCCTAAGTACTGAGGGCATTTAACTGGAAGACCAGGTTCTCCTCCCAGGGATCTGCTTAGTATCCCATTCATGTAAGTGACTGATTAAGCTCCACAAATTAAAAACAAGAGGACAGAGAAGTCTAAGACAGGAGAAGGATGAACTTTAGGTGCATCTGATCCAAAAGCCAAACAAACAAAAACCTCACGCTTGCTCAGCGTAACCTTACTGAGCTCACTAGACTTGCTCAGCTGATTTGCTGTTTGACCTGAGAGTTGCCTTGGTGCCCACACGCCTGAGCATGCCCCAGAACACTGGTCTGAGTGGTTTTGGGGCTTAGCTCCAGTCTGCAACATGCTGAGAATCACAGTCTGACTGAGCAGAACAGCTTGATCCAGAAGTTTCAAAGAGCACTGCCACATACACATCTAAGACATGAGTTGCAGACAGGAGGCACTCATTTTCACACCTCCTAGTGAATGCTCCTAATGAGCATTTACAAGCCTGGTGGAATGAATCCCAGGCCTTGGTGCCTACAAGTGAAGCATTCAAGAGCTACACTTGGAAGCATCATCTAAGACCTCAGCTGGATCTGTCCCACTGTGTCACTATAAAGTAATTATTTTATTTACAATAGGAATACGCATATAGAAAATGTAAATTTTAAGCAGCTGGGACGTACTGGTAATTTATTCAGACAGCTGCAAACAAATGAAAAAAATGTCAAGCCTTATTTTCTGCTCTATTAAAATAAGTTAGCTGTACTGTATGGAGATGTCCCGTTTTGCAACACCGTATGCAAAATGCTCTTTCTTATATAGGACTTCTGGCTGAAGAACAAGTGCAACAGGAAAAACAGCAATGTAAACAATTCCATTTAACTATATTTACCTGGGCAAACACAGAGAAAAGTCTGGACAAGCTTTGGCTTTTGTAAAGATTCTTAAGCTGAGGGCCAGACTGCCAAGATTTCATTACTCTTATGCTGAAAGAGTTGTTACTATGCTGCAAAAAAATGGAAACCTGCATCTGAAGACTGAAGATGAATTTGTGCTTAATGCTTCAGTCCTCCATGGGTAGAGAGAAAATGAACTAGGTGATGTAATAATTATGTTCCATCTCAAAGTTCTACTAGGTTGTATATTTTCATTGGCAATTATTGTGATTTTTTTAATGACTTGAAGAGTGCCTCAAGCTTTGGCAGAGAAGTGCCTTTTGTTAATAACAGTATTATTAATTATAATAATTGCATATTTCAAATTATTTTTTTTTTTTGCTATGGTATATTTTGCTGTACCTCCATGAAATTTCCACCAACTCTTCTTTTAGATTTGCTGAGAAATTGGTTGAGACTGTGTCACATTCTGTGAAGACCTGAATGGGCAGTAGGACTCAAAATGGAAGTCAAAATTTGTTTCAAAACTTGACTTCAAAATCTTCTTATAATGTAGGGTGTCTGCTACTCAGGAAGTTCAGTTTTTGTTTGTTTTCAAAATAGAGTTTTAAATCAGATCTACCCTCAATTCCTTTTTTTTTTTTAAATTTCTTGCAAACTGGAAATTCCAGGAGAATAATTAAATCAATACATAATAACTAAGTAACTAAATAAAAAAGCTGGCAATAAGTTTGAGGTTTTGTTTACTGTACTTTTTCTTCCTCAGGGGATCAAGTACGGACAAATTCAGAAGTGTTGTTATAGCCTCCTCAAATATGTCAGACACAGCTTTAGCGACTGAGTCTTGTTATACTGAGCTGAAGCATGAAAATATACCAGTCTGAAAACATCAAAGGATCTCCAGTATCTGCAATGACAATTAGGTGAGGGAGCAGGAAAGACTGTTATAGCTACTGCAGTAGATAGGGGATGCCCCATTCAAGATCCAAAATCTAGTGGCAATGCAACTTGCTTTGTACAGCTCTAGTAGAGCTGTACATTTAGAGCTTTTGGTTGTGGGTAGGTATTTGCCATACTATTAAACATGAAGTGCAAATTTAATAACTCCCTTCTTCTGTTTCATTATGTGAAATAGAAGAAAGCAGAAACTGTGCCATGATTCTGCATTTTCCTTATGGGTAAGCATAAGAAACACAAGTTAACAGAGCAATAATAACCCTGTAATACAGCATTCAATGGAACTTATGCCTTATAGGACTGCTACCGAGAGACTTGTAAAAGACTCGGAAAACCCATAGAAAAAGATACCATTCTAAGGGCAAAGTATTCTGTTTTAAGACAGTAAGTTCAAACACAAGAAAATAAATGCTTGTGAAAAGAAGAATCCCAGTGTCACGTATGATAGCTGTATGCAGACAATGAAGCTGTAATTCAGGGATGAAGGAGGTCGGATGTGCTCAACAGCTGGTTTTCTTCTGTATTTGAAAAGAGGCTGGAAGTTATGTCCATTGCATACCATGTTGTGGATAGAATAGAGAAGTTGCCATCTGTATCTGCAGAGGAGGGAAGGCAGTATCTGTTGGAGAACTTGCATTTAAAAGTCATAAGGAGATTAGCAGGCCCATGGTAAGTTTTTCGCAAAGCTTGAAAAGCTGAGGGAATTCCTGAGGATTTGAAAACTCTTGATACTGGTCTGGTGTTTGAAAATGATGAAAGGAATGACACAGGTAGCTATCAGATAATTATCCCAACAGTGTTTATTAGAAAATAGAGGGCCATGGGTTTTGGACTACAGAACAAAGTTTTAGAGGCTGTTAGTATTTTGGTTGGAAGGTAGGTTTGTTTGTTGTCTTTTGTTCTGAAGCTGGCAGACAATGAACTATACTGATGTCACATACTTGGATTTCTCCAAGGCATTTGACTTTTTATCAATTACGTTTTGACTAAGAAACATGAATTATATAAAATTAATGTAGTGTAACACATAACAAATATGTCATAAAGTGGCTGTTGGAGAGATCTCAAGTAGTTGCTACAAAGGAAGAGTGAATCTGTTTCCAGCGTTGACTCTTAAGCTGGCACTGTTCAGTATTTTCATTAACAACATTGCTGACCATACCAACTGTTTTCAGGTAGGGTTCTTAGGCAACACACAGTTTGTTGGAAAAAAAAATACAGATATACAAATACAATATAAAAAAAATAAAATTCATTACTTCAGCTGGAAGGGACCCACAAGGATCATCTCACCCAACTTCTTGACCAGTTCAGGGCTGACCAAAAGTTAAAGCATGTCATTAAGGGCTTGTCCAAATGCCTGTTGAACACTGACAGGTGTGAGACATCTACCACCTCTCCAGGAAGCCTGTTCCAGTGTTTGAACACCCTCTCAGTAAATAAATGCTTCTTGATGTCCAGGCTAATCCTCTCCCTGGTACAGCTTTGAATCATTCCCATGTAATCACTAGGAACCAGGGAGATCAGTGCCTCCCTCTCTAATTGCCCTCCTCAGGAAGTTGTAGAGAGCAATGAGGTTGCCCCTCAGTCTCCTTTTGTCTGAACTAGGCGAGCGCAAAGTCCTCAGCTGCTCCTCATAGAACATTCCTTCCAGCCCTTTCACCAGCTTTCATGCCTTTCTCCAGCCACATTTGAGTATCTTAACATCCTTCTTAAATTGTGGGGCCCAGAACTGCACCCAGTACTCAAGGTGAGGCTGCACCAAAGGTGAATACAGTGGGATAACCACCCCTTTTGACTGGCTGGTTTTGCTGTGTTTGATGCACCCCAGGATGAGGTTTGCCTTCTTGGCTGACAGAGCACACTGCTGGCTCCCACTGAGCTTGCGGTCAGCCAGCACCACCAGACCCCTTTCTGCCGGGCTGCTCTCCAGCCACATCTCCCCCAAACACAGACCTGTGTCTGGTATTACCCCATCCTAGGTGCAGAGTCCAGGATTTGGACTTAAATTTCACCCCATTAGTCATAGCCCAATATTCCAGTCTATCTAGATCCCCCTGCAAGGCCACTTGTCCCTCAGGAGAGTCAACACCACCTCCCATGTGGTGGGGAGTTACATGCTTGCTAACTTATACCTTTTGACAGAAACGTGTAGTGTATCTTCAGTAGGTAGCTGGAGAGGATTTCTCATTCTTTCCTTGCGTTCAATGTCCATGTATATTTGTATGCTTATGTGCTTTTTCCCTCCCTCTGAACCATTGCAGGTTTATCCCAGCTGGAGGAAGAGCTGCACATGAGTGTTCTCCAGGGGAGCAGATGCAAGCTTGGTCCCTCCTGCTTGCATGATCAGGAATCAACTGATCACCAGGTTTGGTCAGTGCAGGCATCACTAGGGCTTTCTGTTCTGTACCTGGGGCATTTATAACCCTGCTTGATTCAACCCTAGCACATTTAAAATATTTTATTTTATTTTTATTCCCTTATTTGGGACTGGACATGAGAATGAGGGTGTTTAATAAAAACAACTTGACCAAAATTGTCAACAAATTAATACCATCATTCTGTAATCATCTGCCATGTTGTCTGCCAACTGCTTCCAATTACCAATATTTCATAGCCAACAAATTATAATGAACTATGGTGTACAGCTACACTCTGTCTCTAATATAGGCCTATTCTGCTATGCTGCTTCTGCCATACAAAACTCAGTAAAGAACTGAGACCTGCAGGTGGTGGTGGAAATAACTGAATTAACTCATGTTGTAATTTAGTGGGCAAAATCTTCAATGTGCTAGTGGTGGAGTTCTCTGAATGTCACTTTAGTAAACACATACTGTCATTCTGAGTGATTTTTGGCTTGCTTGGGTTTTGTGAGTTAATGGTGCGTAATGGTTACACATGAGCAATCATGATGAAGGAAAACACTTCATACGTCACCTTACATTGCCCACAGTTTGTGGCTGGACATGAGCTCATCTCATCCAATATGATGCACCTGGGACTCTGCATGATTGTTGGAATGAGCTCGAGTATTTTGGAAGCTCCAAAAGGTCTGCTCTCTGAACTCATACTGTACCCTGAATGCTCTCCTCCTGGGTATCCCTTGCATTGTCCAAACCTGATACACTTCATCTATTACTAGCAAGTGAAACAGATCTTAAATTGTACAAAGTGAAGATCAAGAGGTTTAAAACACTTTTCTCTTGACTAACACAGAATATTTATTTCAATTTAGGTAATACTGGGCAAAAAGCTGGCAGCAGTGAAAAGGCCAGCAAGGCCAGCTCCACTTGACTGAATTTCTGAAGTAATGGATTTATGTATGTCTGTGTGTATGTATGTATGTATGTATTTCAAATCTGGGCTTGGGATGTGAAGGAGTGCAGCTCTGCTGAAGCCAGCTGAGCTCCTGCAGGCTGCATCAGCAGAGGAGCTGGTCAAAGGACCATGGAGACAATCCTGAGGGCCACCAGCTGCTGCTCAGGTAACACACCCCTCTGCTAAGAGGTGCTCTGAGTGTGACAGCAAAGCAGGGACAGGCTTTGTGCTAAAGCTGGTGTGTTCCATACAAGTGTGGAACATCTTTCTGTAATGGTAGCTTGTTAAGCTCTATTTTTCATAAACTATATTGACTTATTTCAATTGCATCTTTTTTCTTTAATTGTTAATTGAGTCATGTCCACCTGCTGGACTGTTTTGCCTGGTATTGACATCAGGATGACACATCTATAATTACCCAAGTCACTCCAATTACCCTTTTGAAGTGTTGGCAGAATGCTTGGGTGGGTGGGGGAGGGTGTTGTTAATTCTATTGCTGTTAAAATGTGGCAGATGTTTCAGATTGCTTCTCAACTTTTTGTTTTACTACTCTATTGTTCAGGAGGTCTATGCCTGTAAATTAAGAAATGCCACTTGTTAGGTTTCTTAATTACTGATATTGTAGAAAGCATTTCATCCTCAGAGGGTGGTATGATGATATAATGGAAGAAGGGGATTTAATGACTTATTTTGTTTTTCCATGCATTATGAATAAGTTAAAGTAAGATATTCAGACACTTCTATAAGGAATAGTTGCTCCAGACCTACTGGAAAGACAGAGATCTCAAAAATGTACTCCCTCTCTATATTTATTCTGTATTCTCAGTGGTTATCCAAGGTGTGGGGCTATCAGCAGTCCAGGAGGTAACATGTCAGCTTTAGATGTTGAATGAGGATGTACAAAGAATACTCTGGAGTGATGGTGGATCATTTCAGGGCATTTTTACAAGGCGTAAAAATTAATTTGTATTTCAACTTCAGTCTTCCAAAATGGCTGTGTTATAGGTACAATACTTAACATCTCTTATGTGTCATTACCAGTCATTAGCAAATGTCACCTGTCATGTTTTCCAGTTCCCGCATTACAACGTGCATTTCTGCTTCTTGGTGACTGCGAATTGCCCCTGTTGGATCTTGAACTGTTGAGACAGCTGGCGGGAACATCCAAGATGTCAATTATCTCCTATGTTTGGCAGATGGACAAGACTTCTTCCAGAAGACCTTTCTGTCAGACTCTTACTGAAGCTGTTATATCCCGCACCTGACCCTCATCCTTACTACATTTGCTTCTGTCAGAGGACTGCTATGTATTTTTGTAATTACTTTCCACAACTTATCATATAACTCATATTCTTAGCGATGAACTGTGAAATGTAACAGATGGGATTGCAAACCCCCAAAATACCAGGAAGTAGACATTTTCCATGGTTGCTATATAATCTTGCAGGGATATTAGTGACATGTGAAATTGTTTGAGACTTGTAAATCTTTCAAGAACACCTGCAAATGGGGTGCTGATTTTTTGTTTTAAAAGTAACATGAGTCTCTACGACTGTTACCTATATTGGGCTGTAAATTCAATCCTTTGATTTTAAAAAATGACCTTAGGAAGAACTGACCACCAGAAAATGTCTGAGCTGTGTAAAGCATAAACTTTAAACAAAAAAAAGACCTAAAAAATCACTGCTGGTTTTGCTTTGGTTTTCACACCCAGTGAGAAGAAACAATCTAGTCCTACCACTCTTGGTTATTATACTTGTGCTTGCAGAAGTGCCAGTTTTGTACCTTTCCTTTGGGCATGTCCCAGTAATGATGTCTGTGACTAATGCCATAGAAATTTCACCTTTTTGAAGAGCCTTGAGGTCACCCCAAGCTCTCCTTTGCACCAAATATTATTGGTGTGCACAGCATGTATCCTGCACTTAACTGTATGTGAAATATTCTTGGCATTTAGAGAGAGTACATAGATTCAAGACTGGTTTTAAAAACTCATTAGAACAATATCCAATTCCTATTTTTGAAAGGAATGTTTACCTGAGGCTCCTGGGCAAGTTCCAATCCCACTAATTACGTTTTACTGAAATAAGTTATCACCTGCAGTTTTACTTGGGCAGAATATAATTTTTTTGTTTCTTGCTCCATTTGGGTAAGTAGTGTCGCTTTGAGGTGTTAGCCCTTGCTCTGTTTCACTGATAGTTGTAAATCAGGGATGATTTTGCAGGGAAATACAGACCCGAATGAACACACCTTGGTCACATCTGGATAGGGTATTCTGGCTGTTTTGCAGGTGAGCAGGTGGAACGCATCCCCCAAGGACTAACTCTGGTCACTATGATTGGTGTATTCAGCAGGTAGTGCTCCAGTCCCAGATCATGTTCTGTTCTGAAGATTCTTGGCCACATAAAATTCCTGCTTAGGACCTGGTCCTGATGATAGTTACATGTGTTATCAATTTTATCTATGTGCTTCCTCCTATTAACTAAATGGAATCAATCTCATGAATGAAGTTACACCTGGGTTGGAAGTACGGGCTTTTATGTTTCTAAAGTGACTTGGGATGCATTTTTCATGCTTCTGCTTTTTAGCTTAAGTAGTATAAAAGTCATGTTTCTTCAGCAATACTTTAATGCCTCTTAGAAGTAGTCTGTTCTGTTTATTTCCATTGCAGAAAAGAGTTTTTATTATGATTTCTAATGACCAGACTTAAACATATATTTAATTTCACTTACAAGCTCCCAAATACTATAAAACTGAAGAAAAATCACTAAGAAAATATTTATATTCACATACTGGCTGTATAATACAAATATTTTGTCACCATTAACTTTCCATGGCAGCTTAAAAATGAAAATGCATACAATATATTTATTTCCAAAGTGCTGAATATATTCCTTTTCACAACATTTTCGAAGACATTATAATTATTTGGATGAATCACAGAATTTCTTTGCCTTTTGGGTTAGCCAGAACCACTATATTTATTCTCTCTTGCTTATACCAGTAATCAAATTTTTGGCTGTCCTCCAGAGATGTTCACTAGCCTGAAGAGATAGCAGTGAACAGGACAGTAGAAAACTGGCATCTTGGAGAATTTCTATTTGAGGGGTTGTTAAACACCATCGTTCAGCTTATAGCTGTGATCCAGTCCAGAAGCTCTGCAAGCCTCTCAGCAATCTCAGCACAGCTCTGGGCATCGTCTAATGCAGCCTATACTATTACCCAGTGTGGTGCTAATACAGGTCCTACAATGTGTGGGCTTGGAGGCTGTTTCTCACCAGAGTACCGCCATTATTTCTGCACCCACCTGGAGTGAAAAGTCTCCAGATCTCCCATAGGAGATTGGTTTGATCCAAGATGAAGGTTCAGCCTGCTTACTTTCCAAAACTACCTATGCCTAAGTTTGTTAGATTCATTCCTAATTAACATGAAAGATCCCCAGGCATTTAGGTTTAGCCACCTACATGTGGTCACAAGCATCTGTTTCTGGTGTATTACTTCTACCTGTAGGTAAGCAAACACCTGAATCCTGTTGGTATTCCCTGGAAAAGTCTCCAGGCTCACCTATAGTAATAACTGCAGTCAGTATCATTAGTAGGGGTCATTCTTGTTATTTTTTGTAACTGCCAAGCAGTTTCACCTGTTTGCATGATGACTTCCTCCTCTTTACAAGGAGGGTGAGATTTCAGTTTCAAACATAAAAGGATTTAAGCCTATCAAGCAAGTTCCCAAGGCTGGCAGGCAATGAGATATTCTTGCTGAGTCCAGTATCTGTTTTTCTACTTCTGCACTGAAGACAGGTCACTGCAGCATATAGGCATCCAAGAGTCTTGGAGCTGTGAAAGCAGTTATGTCAGAGCCAGCTTCTAGTTTAGAGACTCAATTACTCAGCTGAAGCTGCTAGAAATTTGTTCTTGAATTTTTAGGAGTTATTGTTCCTTTCCAAGAAAGACTTTGTTCTTCATCCAGTATCTTATGCGGCAAGCACACACTTCCAAGGGACTTGGAGTGGAGCTCTGGCTCTGCAGCACATATGTTGCTTGTAAACATACAGAGAGCCATTCTTATCAAAAGTGTCTGCACAAACACTCTGAGAAGGGCTATCAGGGTTCACCACAGGTGATGCCATCAGTGTGCTGCTGCTAATATGGTCCTCTTTCTTCCTGGAGTTCTAGGAATAAAAGCAGAGCAACAAGAAACTGCCATAATCAAGATGGCAGAGAACATGTGAAGGTTACAAGTACAAGAGTAATGAATTTCAGGCAAATGTCAGTTATCTGCACATATTGAATCCAGATTGAGGATAATATGGGTCAGAACTACAGGGTCATATAAGTTGATTCAAAGTTGAGTCTGCTTTAGTAGCTCAATGTCAGCAATCCCTGAGCACAAATATGCTGCTGCTTAGGGACAGCTCATATTCAGCAGCATTGTAGCCACTTCAGTGTGTCCTACAGTCCAAACTAGCAAAACTTGTTAAACATGTACTAATTCAGGGTAGAACCAGCTAAGCTGCCCCTGCTCCATGTCCTTGCAATCCGAACAAGTCCAAAATATGACACATGCTATACAACCAGCTCAGACATAATAGGGTTTATTAGTCTTGTCTGACCCTAGTTGCCTTTGTATACTCATTCTGTAGCCAATTTAAGAACGTCTCCTGACCCTCAGGATGCTGGAATACATGGATACAGAGGCACCAGAGTGGTTCTCCAGCAGCTCTCCTGGGTTGTGTAGTGCTTGTGTATCCTGATGGACCCAAGCCAATTCAGTTTGGCTGGACATTAGTACCATGTATTCAATAACTCAAGCACTGGATTACCCAAGTTCTTCTTTCACCCTCAGTAGCCCAGATAATGAAGAGCTGCTGGTGTAATTCTTCCTTACAAAATCACATTTGAGGTAATCTTCGGATTGATGTTCCTATGGCTGTTATACATCATGTTCAAAACACAAACTGTAACTTAAAGAGCAACTGTTCGCAGGGCAGGCTGAGACTTGCAGCTTCACACCAGAGGGAGCCATTTGTGGAGGGTCTTTGGAGCACGCCCCAACTCTGGATTTCTGACAGCAAGAAAGATTACTGGGTCCTCAGAGCCATTTAAAAGCAGACTGAAAAAAAAAATCTTAATTTGCACAGTCTCACAGTTGGAAAGCCCTCAGCTGACTTCTTCAGGGTAATTTTCTTTCTTTTTTTCATGTACATTTCTTTGAAGTGTTTTGCATGAAAGTGTTACTGCATATTTTGGGAAGTGTTATTGTCCCTGTGTGTTTTCTTCCAATGTAACTATAAATTTCTATCCAAATATGCTCAGAAGCTGTTCGCTGTCAGAACATGAAATCGACTAGTAGATAAGCATACATAAAGGTGGTTATTTCCATAGAGAAATCAAAGGCACAAAACAAATTAACAACATTCCTTGAGTTTTAAACACAGGCAGCTATATGGGTGGCAGGATAGGTGGTTTTGCTTTTTAAAGTGTATTTCCTTAAGTTTGAGCTTGAGTTTAAATGTCCCCAACATGAATTTGCATCTGACTATTGATGTTCTCATCTTCTTTTTTTTTAATTACAGTTTTCTCATGACACCCCACCTCACATCTCAACCTGTGATAGATTGTTAATTTTAACTGCCTAAAAGTTAGACAGGTCGTATAAAGTAGGTCATTTACCAGCCTTGATAGCCCATGGAGGAAGAGAAGCAGCTCCCAGAGTTCATCATCCCATACTTTAAATATACAATATCCCATATCCCAGATCAGTCTGCAAATAGAAAAACTGAAAACCCTGACCTAGTGACTACAGTGAGTAGAGACCAACTAGTTTGGATAAAGTGCATGTCTTTTAGATGGCTAAAATTAATTACATTAAATCCTCTCAACAGAAGGTGTCTAACTGAGACTAGGTTTACACTAGCAAGTAATTTACCACAACAGGAGCAGATCAGTGCTTCACAGCAAAGGCCTTACCACCATGCTTGTTTCAGATTTGCTTCATGCTCTGGACTGAAAAACCCCACAAATCCTGTGGTTCAAAGCTGTGTGAAGAGCCAGTCATTGCTTTTAACCTTTATGACCCTATTTGGAGTCAGAGAGCACTGGCGTGCAGCTGGACAGGGCTTCTGTCTTAGTTTCCTTTGGAAGGAATCTAATTTATCTTCCTCCCAAACTGTCTTACAGTTGAACCAAGACATGGGACACCTGGGGAACTAGGCTACCACTCCAATCCAAGATGCTCAAGTACAGCCTCAGATTTTTATTGATGTCTGCTAACAGAGGCTGCTGTTGGTCATTAAATCTCAGTGAAATCAATGAGAAAAATCTCCATGGGCAGATCTCTGTCCCAGTTACAAACCTTTATAAACATATTTATTGACGTTTTATGCCAAACTGGGTCCTTATGCAAGATTGTGATCTACAAGAGAACTTAACAAGCAAATCACAGGATAAGAGATACACCAAAGAAGTTCAGTAGACAGGATAAGGACAGGCCAAAATCTCACACCCTCTCTCCTAATTTATTTTTCACTACTCATTTCCTATGTACTCATTTACATTTAAAAGCAGGTATTGATAAGGTACCACTATGATAATTTTTCTATGCAGTAGTTCAAAATGTATTTTCTCTTCTTATGCCTCACGCTGTCATACCTTTAATCCTTCCACCCCACTATTTTTGACAGATGTTGGGTGTTTTTTAACAACTGTAGCAAGAAAGAAGACTAGAAGAAATAGTTGAGCTCATTTAAAATAAAATGATGAGAACATTTGGGTCTGATTCATCTGCCTGAGCCCTGCATTTTCTTTTGGTTATGACACTGTTCAGTGTCAGGATTTTAATGAGTGGTAGTTGTAGTTATCATCTGTTATCAGTTTTTCTTATGCATACCTGGTCCATGTGATAAGTGATTTGCTTTTTAGCCGTGTCTATATTACATGAATAGGGCCCTGCAGTTACGTTGGCTTGGAATATCAGTAGTTAACAGACTGAATAAAAAGGATAAGCACTAAATGAATCAGATACTGAGAAGGCAGCAGAGAAATATTTACCTCCTGCCAGCAGCAAAAGAATCCAGCTGGGAGGAGCTCAGAGTGGTATGGTAGAGGCAAGACCAATATATAAAGAAAAGCCAATAGAAAAATTTATTATGGCAAATTTGCTAGTGGTTTGGAACTGACTACGCTGGTAGAGTAATCGGGGAATATGCATTAAATAATATTCAATGAGCTTTTGACTTCTGCTCTGTTTTTCAAGCTATCCCTGAGCTATTAAAAAATTTAAAGATACATGATTCAGTCACAAGTATTTCAGTCGTGGTTGAGAAGATAACTGGGAAATGTGGGGAAACACTGACCCATGCTAGCTCCAGGCAAAGAGTGTGAGATCTCAGAAAGCTTTCTAAACAAGGTGTATGTAGCTTATCTCATAGTATATGTGTAAAACGCATTGCCTAGTTTCCCTTACGGATACAGGCAGAATAGATTCCTGACTATTGATCATGTAGCCATGAAAGATTGCTACAATTAATTTTGGATTTCAAAATTCATGTTTGATTAACGTTCCAAAAATGTACAGTTTCAGTGGCCTTCCTGCACTGAAATAATTTACTGCTTTTTTTTGTTGTCACAGGCAAAACTTAAACTTATATTTTGTTTTGCATGTTGGTAGGCTTTGTTGGAAAAATATACTCAGGGCTAATTACCTAATTATTAAATAATTAAAAGATCATTATATAAAGACAGGCGGAACATATCAGTATGTAATTGAACTGAGGTCAATATTTTGGATCACTACGTTCTCAGCTGCTCTAAGGCACGTGGGGTACACAAGTGTATCTCTGTTTACATCGCTGAGCCTGGACCTTTGTATTCTTTAGCAGCTCTGAGTCACCAGACACAAAACCCTCTTTCTTCTGCAGCACTGTGCTCCACACTATCAGATACGTCCTGGGCAATGAAATACATGAAAAAAGTGAAAGTTTTGCTGAGTGAGTGGTCCAATAACGGTGAGGAATGCTTTAAGAAGAAAAAGCTCATAGCTGGAATTGCAACCATTGCAGTCATTGTGAGCTCATCTTAAAGATAGATTGAACTTTAATCAATCAGTATGTTTTTCCAGATGGCCATAAGTATGTGTTTTAGAATCTGCACTTTAAAAAGGAGTGTTTGTTTCTTAACTCCTGAGGTAAGAGTAAATTAAGACATAACCCTGAAATCAGTTTAAAGAATACCACAAACACTAAAGTTTATTTTTCTTTCCAGTATATAAATAAGATATTGCTAAGAGACAGTGATAGTCTGCTTTTCTCTGTTTCTCTCACAGGCACATGTATGGGTGCCTGTGAATACTGTGCTGCCAGAACTTTCATTACTTATTCATAAGCAGAAAAGCCACTAGGCTCTCAGATCTAAAGTTAATCAGCATTGCTCCAGACTTTTGCCTCTGTGTGGTGGATGTTAGACAAGAAAACCAATGATTATCAGAGCACTGGTAGAGGACTTAGACTCCAAGGATCTCTCCCGTCCATAACTCTACCACTAACCCAACTTTGGGTAAATCCTCTCTGTGCCATGGGTAGATTTCTCTGTATTTCCCACTTGGTCAACCTAGAGAGTCCTTTGAGATCTCATGAAACTTCTCCCCCTAGGAACAAGCTCATCTAGAGGCCTCCTAGTTTCGCTTTCCACTGGGACAGGGCACTTCCATGTAGTCCTTCTGTCTCTAAATTTTGGTAATGTTGGTTTGGCCATAGAGCACCTTTGGTAGCCCAGTCTGCCTTCCCAGTTGCTCATGGCAACAGATGCTCCAGAGGATGGATCTCTGCTGCAAAATTCAGGATCAGGCCCTGACAGCTGGAGCCAGACCCTGCGAACTGCATGTCCCTCTGAGCAATTTCTATTATCCGCCCTTAGGACGAAGCAGATCTGGAAGGACCCTCAATTGTACAATGCCAGTATTAGCAGTGGGATCAGAAATGCCCTAATTCCTAGAGTAATTTGGGGTTGTGTAACATGGCGAATGAGCTCTGGTTTAGCACATACTTTGAAGCGGGAAGGAGGCACTTGAGGGAATGGGATGAAACACACTGTGAATCGGATGGAGGCAGTGGATTAAGTGGGATTTTGAAACAACACAAGCATTAGTTATAGAGGCAGCTGAGCATACCAGAAGGTGCCGCTTCTCCATCTCTGAAGGAAAAATAAACAGAGCCAAAATCCACCACAAAGGTGCAGGACAGTGGGAAGCTTCAGAGCACCAAGAGCATACAAAGGAAACCCCAAAAAGAAGCATTTTTCCCAATATGATTTAGGACAACTAGTGGACTGCCCTTCAAAAACCTTATAACTGACAGTGGAAAGAAAAAAATTAAACTAGCTTATCCTCACTGTGCCGGTCTAGGGAGATTTTAGGTGAAAGACATATGCCCCTGTTGAACAAGATTCAGTCTTCGGTTTGAGTCATGTTCTGGAAAATCCTCCCTCTCCACTAGCTGTATAGAGAGGGTAAGATAAGTCTGCTCCTAACACAGGCTTTTGTTTAGGGACCTAGAGCAAGGTGGGATGAATCTGCAGCTGGATGATCATGTGTTCACCTAGGTGAACCCTATGTAATTTGCCTCTGAGGACTACAAACCAAAAAGCAGCATAGCAGGTCAAGACATAGCTGCAACTGTAGCTACAACTCTCCAGAGAGCTCTTTATGTTTCTCTTATTTGGCAATAAATGTGTGGGAACAACTTGCTTAACTTCGCCCACTATGGTTACACCTTTTGATTTTGTTTTCTTCAAAGCACATTCAAAAGACGTTCCTTCAGGACAAATCTACACCACAGGCACCACTAGGGGTGGAAAAATGAGATCTAGATGAAAATTGAAAGATGATTTCCAAACAGACTACCAGGCATAAAGTCAAACTCAACTCACTGGACTTTTGCAAAATACATCCTGGGAGTTTCAATATATAAACTGAAAAAGGCTTTGTTTTGGGTTTTTTTAAGAGATGAAAGAAATATATAAAACATTAACTTATGTACTGGGCTGCCAATACACAAAACCTGCATATACAGTACTTAGGATGGAAACATCCATGTAACATTCATGCAGTATGACTGGTATTGTTTCCTTTCTCTAAGTCGCTATGGAAAATCTTCAGGAGTGAGCAAATTCTTCCTCAGACCACCACATTCTGAAACCCAATATTAAGGAAATTCAAAGGCCGTGAATGGAAACAAGACTTGTTTGCTGTACTTAATGTCCTGCATCATGTGGCTACTCGCGTGCATTTGTGGAAGAATATTTGTGTGCACGGAAATAGCACCACAAGGAATCTTGGCAGTGCTTTTGAAGGTTTTTCAAACACATATATACACATGCATATATCTGTTTCTTGCTTCTTTAAATTACTACCAAGTTGAACTAAGAATGACTTTTGTCCACTTTCCTTCTCAACTCTTTCTGGGTATATTATTACCGCATCTGGCATACTATTGTACCTTATGTTCTTTCCCTTCTTCATTACAGTTCTGTAAAAAGCTTTTGGGATTATTGTTAATTTTCTCTCTCTTCCCCCCACCGCCCCAATCTTAATTGTATATCTCTGAAAATGTGTTTCTGAGGTTTTTGCTTTGGCTGGGAGCACAGTAGTCATATTTATGAGTCTACCATCAGTTTGCTGCAGTTCAAATGGTTTTCTGCTTTTTGCTTGTTATGTTTTTGCCTGGACTTGATATACTTTATGAGTTTTTCTGTGATATTGGCTTGTATATCTGGCATAGATAATATTTTGCCTTTCTGCTAATATCCTATCAGAGGGCCAAAGAGTAATAATTTTTTCTTCCTGTGTAGTGTTGGGACATTATTTTTTTTAAATGAGCTGGAAAGCTTTATTAGTTTACCAGAAATGAAAGCTTGTAATGAATCCACATGGAATTCTTTAATCATATCTTTGCTATTTTATAACTGTACCTTCAAGTGGAATGTGTTTATATTTGCTAAGGAAAAAAAAAAAGTTTCTCTCCTTTAGTATTTTGGCATTATGCAGGAATTTTCAGTGCATGGGGTTGCTCATCATTTTTTCAAGAGTACAAAGAGTACTCAGAAGGGAGAGAGGAGAAAGGTGAGAGGTGCTTTTCCAGCCTGAGAAAGGTGAAACAGTGGCTCCTCTTTGCCATCAGAGATTAAACTTCTGGCAAACTAACTTCTGTGTTGTCGTGTAGAGCTGGGTTGTGGTACTACAAATGGCACAAACAGCTTAATATTGTGCTGAGGGTCTTGGTGAATAGTTCTGGTTTATTAGACTTTCTCTCTGTGATAGTATTCCAAGAGAACTTTTAAGCTAAGAAGGCTTTTACCTCCAAAAGCTAGTAGGTATCCTCACTTTTAGAGGGTGTTTTGACATGTACAGCATTTCAAATAAACATAATAGAAAAACACATTTATTCATATTTTTTGTACCTGAGAGAACTCTCACAGAGATTTTATTAAGTCAAATGTAAACTGAGCCCAGCCATGTTTGGGGCTGCAACTTCAGGCTCTTCTGACTGTAGCCCAGGATGCCCTGGGTGGTGTGTACAAGGCCATAAGGTCTGCTGTGTGAATCTGCTTTCTATAGGCTTCCCCTACAATCATCTAGATGGACTGTAGGCACCCTCAGGGCAGGGTGCTCATCACCTACTGCCATGCTGCTTCTTCTATATGCCCTTGACTGAAGCTTACTGATTGCATAGTCTTCACTAGAGGCAGGCGTTTTTGAAGACTATGAAGGTTCCTTGTAAACAATGAAGGAAGAAATGTCTTCTAGATTTTATAGCAAAAGCAGCTTAAAATGGCACAATAAAATGGTAAGGATAAAAGTCCTCTGGGGGGTCCAGCGAATTTCAGTTCTAAATGTTAGCCATCACTTTTTAAATACTAGAACCTAACTGATGGCAGATCCTGGTTACAGGAAGGTGAGCAATAGGCCTGGAGTTTTTCAGCTGATAGCTGCCTTTCATAACTAAGCATTAAAGACTTAGTGAAAGATGTAGGGGCTGTCTGGTTAAAAAATCTAGGATAAACAACCTGAATTCTGCCACTTTCTGATGTGCAGAAGAGGTTCCTCACTTCCACATTGCTTTCAGCTGCCTTGCAATTGCCTAGCACAGGGAGTAGCATTTGAGCATCGTATTGTTATGAATTTCTTGCTTACTGTCACACTTAGTTTTGAAAGCCTCATAATACCTTCTTTTAAGAGTCCTACTGATCTCCAGGTTGCCTGAATTGCTTTCTTATATTATGGAGAAACAAATCTCTCTGGGGTCTTTTAAAAATTGCCATGTCTCTTGATTATGTCAGCTGGTTTTTTTTTTTCCAGTTGTTATATAGCACTCTTATCATTGCCTTTCAATTATTTTGAATTATTTTCTTCCCAATGCAGTCATGCCTATACTGCTTCTTTTAACAATTTAAATGGGATATTTTTGCTGTCATTCTCTTTGTATCTGAAAAACATTTATAAAAATCAGAAATTAAGTTTAAAAAGATGAAAAGACAGAAAAGACCAAAGCAGGATCTAATCAGAAGGAGAGAAGTAGCAGGTCCCTGAAAACTCTTATGTATTCCTCTGTTTACTCATTCTTCAGACATCTTGCCAAGAAGGCTCAGCGTAGAGGGTGTGCAACTGGTAGTAGGGGGAATGGAGAGAGGGTGGTGTTACACTTGAAACAGCGGATACATTGTGGAGAGCGAGCCAAGTGCCAAGGGCAGCCCTGCACCTGAATGGTGGCCAGAAGATGATGCCTGCAGTTCACAGAGGTTTTGACATTCTGCGGTTTGCTTCTAGTGGAGAACAAAAATGAGATCCTGGGTATTTTTTTGTGTGTGGGAGGAAACAAACAATAAACAAAAACATCAGAGAGCACCCGCAGCATGAGTGAAGGTATCTTATGATGGAGTTGTGAGGCTCTGCTCCACTCTGATCAGAGTGCAGACTTCAAGCCCACAGCCCAGCCAAGTGCCATAAGCTTTTGTAGAGTCTGTCTTGCTCCTTAAGCTCCTGAATACTCACGTCTTCCTACAAGCTATATAGATATAGCAAGAGGCAACAGCAGTAAGATCTTACTTTAGATAAGACTTCTAATAGGGATGTGGTTGGTCTGGACTTATGCTTTTCTCTCCTCACAAAAGGTGCAGAAAGCCTTTAATTTGAGTTCTGTCACATTTCCACGTCACCAGGTCAGGGAAAGTCCCTCCCGTGTCTACCTGGAGCCTGAATAATTGTGCTGAAAACAGGGTTTGACAGAAGGAAAATGTTTCAAGCAGCTCAACTGAGCTCCTAAATTGGTGCAATACATACCCTAGGGTCTATTCTGTGTGTATTAAGCACATATGTAAATGTATTTGCATTTTTCTGACTTATATATCACATCGAACAAGCTGTCTCAAGAAAAAAACGAGAGGCACAAGTGTTTAGTAGGAGCTGCTGACACACTTCAGAATTCCAAATAAAGTGTTTCCTCAGAGAAGTGTGACAAGTGAGACTTCTGCCCTCCACAGTGTCTCGGCACTCGGTCAGAGACAGTTTTAAAGGACCTTGATTTTCAGGAAGTGCTTTTAGCACCAAGTTCTTTTATGACAGCAACTTGAGCAACCTGAAACAGTTAAAAATCCTTATATGTATTTGAAAATTTAAATCAGGAATTTATTTTTTGATGTTTCTTCATAGTCCAAATGGGTTTGTTATTTTCTCTCCTTATAGGAGATCGATGGTGCATTAACATTATGTCTAAATTTTGCACAGATTTTTAGACCAACCTCCCTGTGGACAAGGTTTTTTACTCATTTTGAAAGATTTCATTTCTCTTGTCATTTGAGATACCAAGCTATTTGCACCACTTTAGTCAGGGAGAATTGGGTGCCTTAGGCTTTTCCATCTGAAAAAAAACCCCAAACCCAAACCCCTAGATGATACTAGAACAAAATGAAGCTTCACTTTTCAGAGGAAATGTAAAAAAGACTATAACTTTTAAAAGGTGTAACTTCTAATGCTGTTATCACATATTGAAAGGAAAAGAGAGACAGGTCAAGTCATAACACTGTTTCAGAAAGAGAAGGGAATTTTTTGATCACTTTTGGAAGTTCATTCAGACCACACTAAGATCTTGTTGTTCCCCAGGGTCTCAGCTGTTTCCCAATGTATTTTAATACTTGATTAAAAATGAAGAAATGAACATGTGCTGGAGGGATGCAAACAGTATGCTATGAAAATGAGGGAAAGCCAAGAGGAGACTAACAGATGGCCAGGCACGAGGTCCTGTTTTAAGACACATACCATCATGTTAAGCTACTATCCTTCTGGAAATGTAAATGCACTCAGAGAAAGAATAATGCTCCCCTGCTAATTTTTCTTCACTCTGTACATGCAAAGTCTTTTTATTTCCATTTCCACTTCATTTTTTTTCCGTTGTAAAATAGGTATTGAAGATAGTTTTTTGAACTGTCCTCTGGAGATGCCAATGTATTTCTGTTGTTTCTGTTCACCAATATAGTCTAGGAAAATCCTGAAAACTTGTTTTGCTGTGTGTCAACATAACAGAGAGAAAGAGAAAAGGGAGAGAAGAGTTGTGGCATCAATTTGGTGACACATGACTTTCACACCTAACTTTTCCTTCTTCCTCAGCATTTCTGGCTGCATGGTTTCTCTCTCAGTTGTCCTGTCTGTGTGGTCTTAAACTTTTCCTCAGAATTTCTCTCTGTTATTAATTTTCTGCTTTTTTTTTTCCCACAACCTTCAACCCATTTCTGTATTGTACTCAGTGAACTCCAGCTTACCAACCTTCCTCTTCTCCAGAACCAGCTCTTTTCCTGCTTTTCTCCAAGAATGGAAAATGGGGCTTTCCTGGTGAGAGAAGAGGAGCTATTCTTTGATCTGAACAAAACTGTAGGGCCCCACCTTGTCCCCTCCACCTGCATACTGGTGGGGCTGTGACTATACTACTGAAGTCTCCAGACCAAATCTTGGCCATGTGCCATGGGTTGATTCCTCTGTGTGGTGCTTAGTCATAGAATCATAGGATGGTTTGGTTTGGAAAGGACCTTAACAATCATCTAGTTCCAACTCCCCTGCCATGGGCAGGGACACTTTCCACTAGACCATGTCAACCAAGTCTCTGTCCAACCTGGCCTTGAACACTGGCAGGGATGGAGCATTCACAGCTTCCTTGGGCAACCTATTCCAGTGCCTCATCACCCTCAGAGCAAAACTCCTGGCCCCTAAGAGCAAATTGCCTTGGGAGGAACTAGCTTGAGAGCTCTGGACCAAACCTGGAGAATAAGCTACTCTTGCAAGGTGGTTGGATCATCAGGAGAAGCCTGCTGGAGCTCACCCCCTGGCCTCCTTGTTTTTAATGGTGTCTACATGCTGTAAAAACTCAGTCATTTTTGTAAGAGCCACTTAGCTCAGAAGACACCACAGACAGTGTATTCCAGGCAGCCCAACGCACCACGGTCCCAAACTGTCTCCCCAGTGATGGGGACTCTGCAGAATCAAATCCCGACTGCTTCAGAATTCTGCAATCATGATCAACATTTTTTTCAGAGATTTCTTTTCAAATGCACCTCTAATGGTTCTGCATGTATTTGTTTCTTCATAATTGTGGGTTTCTATAAAGCTTAATGTCCCCTCTCTGATTTTTCAGCTGAAATATGTGGAGAAGATCTGACATGCGTAGGGCTGGCAATGATATAAACTCAGCCTCTAATTTTCACACAGGAATCTGTGAGGTAAGCAGTGTCTATTTAAAATAATTAATAAAAAAAAAAACAACCAAAAAAAACCAAACCAGAAAGAAAACCTGAGTCTCTACTGTTCTTTTAAAAATTGTTCTATATCTTTGTAGCTATGATACTGCCATCACAAAATCCTCCTTTCACAGTAATTTTAGGCAGAATTTGATGGGTTTCAGATGGCCAAAGAAGTTGCTTTATCATTAATAAGTATAAAGGAAAAAAAGTTCATACATATTCTAGGGAATTTAATTTGGAGCTAAGTGCAGAGTTGGTTCAAAGTTTACCTTAGGTTGGATGATTCATGAATTTCCTTGCTTTTTTGTGCTGTCTATGATAGTGAAATATTTACTGCTAATAATAACTAGGTACAGTCAGCCAAAAAGGGATGTTTCTTGAACACGAGCCAATGAAAGAAGGTAAATTTCCAATACATAAACCAATTCTTTTCCCTCCTTATGATTTTTCTTATTTTTATCAAAATTTCCTCATATCAGAAGCCCTAAGACATACATTTCCTATTCATAATTATCAAAGTTGATTTTCTGTTGTAGTTCTTCTTGGAAGGGCATTTTAGTATAATATGCTCTGATGTGTTCAGATATCAACAAACTCTAAAATGGTACTGAGTGATTATACATTTGATAGGAAATCTAAAACTTGTCAAAGTGGACATTGTATTTAAGAACCTGAATGTATTAGAGAAGCCATATAGTACAGATGTCTCATGCATTTAGGAGGACCAGTAAAATCAAGACCTGAGGTATAGTATTTGAAACATCCTCCCATAAAACAGAGAGTACAGAAAAATAACTGAAAATTCTAGAGAAAACTGCAGGGTTTATAAGGCAGGTGTCAGAAATTCTGAATTATTTAGAGTACAATAAGCTGAAGGAAGAAGTAATGGAGAGGCTATAATACATACAAGACTGCAGTAATAGTGCAGTAAAAATGCAATACTGATAAAGAACTGACCACATCTGATAGACCTCTAAGCAGACCAAATAGATGCTCTACAGAGGCTTTTCTTCAGTGCTAGCAATGGTAAGAGATGAAGCAAGCCAAAAGTATACTCTGTGCTAAAAAAAACAGCTGAGGTGGCACTATTTCTACAGAAAATGAGTCCTGGCAAAATGAGATCGTGGTGGGAATGACTGCTGTCATCTGCCTTCTGCTTAATGGATATGGTGAGAAAGGAGGGAGGAGGTTAAGGTTTAGCAGTGCTTTTATCCAAACCCAGAAGGCATGCCTAACACAGAATATAATGAAACTTCAATATCACAGAACTAATACCTGTGAACTATAAGTACTGTTTCTCATCCTGTCAAAACTGCACAGGTATTTTTCTAGGTATAACATAGCGTCAATATTTGAGGCAACCTGGTAAATTGTAAAATTCACTACAGATTTATACAGATTTCTCACATTTGTGGCTCATACAGAAAATTGTAGCACAGTACCTTTGATAGAATTTCATGTGCAGATTCAGAACCATGTTAAAGAATATAAATAGTGCCTGCTTATAGGTTCTGGTTCTGAATACCAGTCCTCCATTCCCTCTACTGTCTCACTGCTGAAAAGGGATATCTCATACTGCAAACCCATTACAATTTTAAGCCCCCAACCACATATTTTAGTAAACATTATATGAAGATAGGAAAAATAAGTCTTTCTAACTGAATTTTATTTTCTACACAAGAATTCGGAAATATTCCCCTGAAATCAATGTGTGATTTGTCCTGTTTTGCAAACTATAAGTACATATTAAGCAATCATCATCTCCGTTTTGTTTCTATGAGCTTTGCATTGAGTAATGCTTAGTACTCCATTGGATCATGTTAGGAGACATGACATGATGTACTGTACGTGTCAGATGTATTTAATTTTGCCACATATTCTGTGGGTGGCTGAAGAACAAGCACATTCCAGGACCTTGAAAATGCTTCTTGTTCTCCAGAAAGGGAGGCTTTTTTCTTTTTTTTTTTTTTTAACAAAACATTTTTCTATTTACCTTATAGTATTCACCCTGAAGGACAAGAAGAATTTTAAAGGGACCAGACAGTAAATCACCCAAATGCTCAGAAGACAAGAAAATATACAACTCCACCCATTGTTTGAATGACAAGCTCACCTCATGAGATATATAGAACAGATTAAGACTTTTTCAGAAAGTAGCTGTGTTGGCATAGTAAAGAGGCGCATGCACGTTCTAGGCATTACACTTCTGCTAGCAAAATACCGTATGATTTTATAGCTGAAGCTTCACATTCAGCTTAATCCACGATACCTTTTTTTAGCTACAGAATCAACTGCCTTGGTCACACAAGGTTAGAACTATAAGTAGCTCAAATGAACTCCAGAATGTATTTTCCAGTAACAACATCTGGCTATTGAAAACCCCACTGACAGCTGCATTGGTGGCTGTGAGAGGCTATCTTCAGGTCAAACTGCTGTAGGGCTGGCTGAGCACTCCTTTTCACCAATGAGATTTACTTTTTCCACCCTTTCCCTTTGAATCTGGATGATATCAAGTTTTCAACCTTTCCTTGGACTCATGAAAAACACACTCATCATGTTGAGCTATGAACTGATGTAAGAATATAGTTGAGCAATGACATAGTTCAGATTGAACAGTTGAATTTAGTTAAGCTCACATAAAAGAATTGTTGCAAACTTTCCTTTGCAAAAATGAGTCCAATAGCCAGATCTGTACTATCTTATGAATCAAGTAAAGCGGCTTGCCCTGTTATCCCACCAGCAAATCTTGTAATAATGCTGCCTCCTCCAAGAATTGTAACTTTTTCAGTGTTTCTCCCTCTTCCAGGATGAAATACGTTTTCTCAGTGCCTTGCGAAGTGAGGTTTGGCCTCAGCATGTATGTCCCCAGAAGACAAGGAGGGGCTAAGCTACATCTTCTCTGAGCTTCCTACCTTCTTCCTCTAACCTGCTACCATGTACTTGTGATAAGATACCAGTCCTTTTCTAAGAAATTGATTTGGTTTGACTTTGGCAAAGTCAACCAAGAAAGACATTTCACATCTTTCTGTTTATTTGGTTGTGTTTATCTCTAAATTTCTGCTTAGTTGCTCTGAGGTAATCGTCTCATTGAAGATGATTTCCACAGAATGCAAACTGAACTGGTAGGTGACACAATGAAAGCTCTTTCCAACAGGAATCAGGAAAGCTCATTGAAAGTGTTAGCAGTTGAGTTTCTAGGAGAGACTGAAACTTAGACAACTTTTTCCAGTTGCCTTTAAGGTATGATTAAATTGTTTTGCATAGCTGAGAACTGCAGGAAGATGCTACTTGTGAATACTTCACTAGGAAATTGTTTTAGCTAGAACACTATTTTTGAAAATGTTCATTTGCCATTAATTCTGGAAATGCTCACACCCAGCCCTCAGTGGATTTTACTGTTTGCAAAGAGCTCAATCAAACTCCTACTGAAATAAATGGAAAAATCTGAGTAGTGGAAAAGTGTCTAAATATAATCAAGTGTATCCTCTGCTTGCTCAGAGGACTTAACTGCCATGGTTCTTAAATGAACCACAGACAAAAAGTGCAACAGATAAAATCCTGTTCTATCTGAAATCAATGACAGCTTTGCCTTTGACTATAACAAAATCAGGCTATCAGCTAAAAGGCAGAAATGACACTGACAATGTAGCCTTTACTTGCTTCCCTTTATTCTCTACAGTCATCCTTCCCAAAACTAATGTGCATTGCAAATTAGATTTTAACTCTGCATAATAAGTCAGCATTAGCAAGGCCTAATTATAATCTCACTTTACTATTGATTTTGTGTAATCTTGATATACAGAGAGATAAGAATTAGATCATTTCAACCCAGGTAGATATTGTAATGTTGAAACCAGTGGGAGTGAGTTGGCCGTAATCCAAAGCCTATTGAAGAAAAGTGGGATCTTTTTGTTCATTAGGATGAGTTTCATTCCAGATTCTCACTGAGGATCAAAGGGAAATTGTTACTGAAGTACAGATACTTTCCCCCCGCCTTGCTGAAGTAACATTAAAACTCTGAATAGAGGTTTACTTCTTCTTTCTTTCAAACTCAACGAAGTCTCTTCAAAATAGAATTGCAGCTTAATATTTCCAATTATAATATCTTTCATACAAATAAAAATAGTTGTGTAGTATAAATGACCTTGGATTATTAAAGAAAGATGACTGCAAATGGAAAAAAGAAACATCCATTTGCAATACTGAATATAGGCAGTGTTTATATCTGGCAAAAACATTTTGTATGCTGCTATATTGGCTTTGAACTTATTTCCCATGGGAGTAGATGTTGCTCAAGAAAACAGGTGTTTCAGTATAATACCTGGAGGGCATTATTTAAGTAAGTTTAATATTATTTGCTTAAGGAATCCACTTCAGGTATCTTTCACTTTGTTTTGACACAGTTCAGCAGAAGATATTTCTTAGGATTTAAATAGGCCACGGTTCCTAATTGTAAATGCCCATGACTGCTACATAAATATGTTTAGTCCTGCTACCAATTTAAAACTGAACCAGGACATCACATTTTCCAAGCTCTAGTTTTTGTATATCCCATGTCTCAAACTCTGAAAACAACATCATTAACTGCTTGGTTGATCCTGTCTGTAACAGAGGTAGCTGCAGTCACATTGGTCAATGTTCTACTGCTGAATCCCAAGGACTGTGCCCACTCTAGGGAAGTTGCTTGTAACTTTACTCTTGGGGAATCAGATTGCTCTTACCTAATTTCACATCTCAAAGTTAGATATTTAGATGTGTTAGAAATTCCACATCTTGAAGTTAGAAGTCTAAGATAAGCGCTGCAGTTCCTTAGAGAATGAAAAAGGAGGGTATTTTCAGAGACATTAATCACCCTATTTTCTGGTGTGATGAACTGCCATTTGAGCTGCCCACATCTCTATTGCTGACAGAGAGAGCCTCTGCACCCAGAGGCTTTCCAAAGCCAGCTTTTGCATGGATAGTGTTAGGGGAGTTAATCCCATGGCTGTGACTAATGATTTATGGAGCATGCCTGCACAGGTGGGTATAGACAGCCCTGAGTTCATCCTGTCCACACTCTTGCTCAGTCAGCTAGCTCTGAGGAAAGGCAAAATGAGCTCAGGTCTGCCTACACCTGCCTGGGTAAATCACGCCTTTGCAAGAAGTGGTGTAAGTGGCTAGTTACTGCTTTCAGCTGTACCCATGCAGATCTGCTGAGCCATCCTTGGGGGAAAAAAATCAATAAGAAAAAATGTCTGAATTATGTCAAAAAATGCCCTGTTTCTGACCCTGAGCGTGAAGAGAAGAAATGGAGAAGAAAGGAGCTGTGTCCCAGGAGATATGGTTGATAAATATGTGAGACTATGATTTCTTTTTAAAGGCCATTAGGCACTAATTGCTCTGAAACAAGCAAAGTTCCATAAAATCAGCTTCTGCACAGCAGCAAGTGATCTTCTTCCCATGCACAGACCACTGTGCTCTGAGTGTAAAGCAGATTCAGAGGTGTCTAGGACATGAGTTAAAATACTTATTTTTGAAACTCTCTTCATCTTCTCTGAGTGCTGGGAGTTCTATTTTTATGGTGAAAGTAAGCACAGTAACAAGTGCTACTTTTTAAATAGCATACGTGATGCTCTTTAACAAATGAAACATATTGAAAGTGTCTGGTAGTGAAATTTGCAAAGAAAAATACAAAAAATATTTTTGTTTGTGCTTAAACATACAGTTTTAAAGCTGACATGTATGCATTTGAAAAATGTTATGGTTTTTTCTGGGTATAAATCTTTTCCTTTCTTTCATTGGAGATCAGGTGAAGGTTGATCAAATCTGGAGGCAGATCTCGAATCATAAGGGTGTCTACCATTAGACTTTCGGGTGTCCTAAGAGAGAAAATCACTCACTAGGGTAGGTAAATCTTGATAACGCTATACCTCCCTACAGATTTCGCACCTACTTCTTTCAATGTTGTCAGTTAGTTGGATGGATAACAATAATGATGTCTCAGATACATGAGGTATCTGTTCAGTAATGTGTTGTAAAACTGTTTAGGAATATAAAAGTTGATTCTAATTATCTGTTGATAAATCGGGCTTTAAATTTTTAGTCCAAATATTAATTCTGAAAGCAATTCATTGTTGACGTAAAGATGTCAGTCGAGCTACAGTGCTGTGTGATATCTCCAATGGGCTGTGAGGAGTGAAATTCCTCCAAGAGAAATGGCCCAGTGTGTAGCTATTATACACTGCTTGTTTTCCAACAGCACTCATCTGGGGCAGAAACCCCATTTTAAGCACATAAGTAGTAAAGCATAATCACCACAATCTGTGTGACTTGATAAAGAAGAACATAGAAACACTGTTAGGGAAACATGGAGGAAGCAGTCCAACTCTGCTACTCCAGACTAACACACAGGTTCCACTGCATCACTTTGCAGACAGATATCAAACTTAGGACCATAGGATCTATACCGTTATGAGGCACCAACTGGCTTTGAATTGTTCTTTTCAGCTGGAGAAGTCTTACTGAGACCCTATTCACTTTCCAGAGATGGAAGACTTCTGTTGATGTTTTACTCACATACGTTTAGACAGGTAATACAGAAAAACAGTCCTAATGAACAAAACTTTGCACAATGAAAAATTACTTTGATAAAAAATGGGTTGATTTTGAACTTTTCACCTTGTTGTTTACCTACATATTTTTGGAGTGTCTGGAGCTTGGTATCACATCTATCTTTCTCTCTCTTTTCCTTGTATATCTACAGATTTATGTACCTGTGTCTAGGACAGACCTCACTGTAGTATGTAGACAGAAATCAATATATGATTAATTTTGTCCAAGATGAGTTGTCTTCAGTCACTTTTTCCTTCTACTGTGTAAATCTAGTGTCATCATCAGACAGAGATGTCACTGCAAAGGGTAGTTTTGCTTGTCTAGCTTACACATCTAACTTGTTTTTTATTTAAGGTTCTTATTGAACTTATTCTATAAAAGTAGGTGCTTAAAAAGTCAAATTAAAAATGTGTTTTCAAAGACAGACATCCAAAAAGAATAACTGCCCATTAAGTTTTAGGTATCTAAGTTAGGCACCTGCTTTTCTTAATTTGGTATCCAGAGAACTCTGGTGCTTACAGTAATGCTTCTCTAGACCCCTAAGAATTAGGTCCCTAAGCTAGGCAGATGCAATCCCTATTAATGGAATTGATGTGACCTGTGGTAAATATCTGCAATACAAATACTGCATTTGGACTAGTTATATTCTTAAACATCTGATCTTAAGAAACCTTCCCCAAGAAACTGGGAATTGAATGATGTGAGTGTCTATTTCTATTTACTGATTATAACAAAGAATTATTATCTCAGAAACAGGTGCCAATAGAGTGTGGGCATTGAAATTTGGAAGAATTAATTCCTTTGTTTGTAACTGTTGTGTCTAAGGGAAAGACTTCAGAAAAAGACAGACTGTCCATTAAATTAAAAATCTCCCTGATGCTGAAACGCAACTTAAAAGGTACTGAAATATTTGAAATACACATGCCAAATCCAGAAAATTGCTGTGAGATCCTTCATTATTTCCACCTGTATTCATATCCTTGCTAGTTACAGCTGTCTTTTAAAGTTTTCTTATTTTTATTACACACTGCGTCTTTAGCTTACTGTTACCTGAAAGGATCTGGTTTTGTAAAGTAAGGAAAACATCTAAAGAACTGTTGAATATCCTCTGTTCTTCAGTTTTACTGGAAGATAAAGATACTCCAAGCAGATTAAGGATTTTACCAGACAAAGTCCACACAGAGAATGAGAGGCGCTTGTGTCTTTATCATAAATCTCAAGAAATACTTCAAAATAAGATAGGACATCCTTAGCTTCATGTGACTTCAAATTCTGTATTATTCATTAACATTACTGAGTATGAAGACCATGTGAGGAGAAGATCACATCATCACGTATGGTTCTTTATCATCCTGGCCAAACGGACTACAGAATGCCTTTTATATACTGATCAAAGCCATTTTAAAATGTCTAGGTTTCTTCCTCCCATTACTTTTTTTGTAAGATTCACAACTTTATTTCATAGAGTCATAAAGTTTTAGAATCATAGAATGTTTTGGGTTGGAAGTGATCTTAACCATCATCTAGTTCCAGACATTTCACTATACCAGGTTGCTCAAAGCCCCTTCCAACCTGGCTTTGAACACTGCCAGGCAGAGGGCATTTATTTCTTAGCATATGTCTTTTAGTGTCTACTCTGAACTGTGTGAATTCTTATGTTTAGACCCTGACTTTAACGAGAGATCAACCATTTCTTCTCCCAGCCTTCCGTTTGCCTACTTAAAAAACCAAAGACCAGTTCCATGGTGGGGGACTTAGCACAGTGAGGCCACACAAATTTCTGGTCTTTGGGCACAAGAATGGAAATCACAATCCCAAGTCAAATTCTTTGTCTGAGGCTTTGGTACCGCTGGTGCTTATGAATGGAATTCACTCACAAGAGCCAACATGCCAACACCACAGGAAATGCCAGAGAGAGGAATGTCTGAGATTCTCGCCATGATCTCTACCATATTTCTGGGGTTTTTTCTACTTGAAATACCTTATCTGATACATCCTAAAAGTAACAAACTAACCTGTTGCCTCTGGAGATTTGGGTTCCTAGTTTAATACAGAACCCAGCTAGGGTATACCGGAGCATTTATGCATTCAGCAGAAGTTCAGACTTGAAATAGCAAGTACGAATTGATGTGCCTTGTAGACCTGTTCTTGAAACTGTTCACAATGGCTGTGGTTTATTTTGAGATATGCTGGTGTATTGGTGTAGTCTAAAATCTACAACTTTAAAATCAAGAAAACAAAAAAAATGCAAAAATTAACTGAGTTAACACCGTTAATGTACCATTATTTTAACAGTATTGTGTTATTATATTTAGTTGGTTAGGAAAAAGGATTTTCAATGTCTTTATTTTAAAAGTAAAAGTAGGGAGAATTATCACCTGCATAAATTTTATGTTGCAAAAGCATCAAGAGACCATTAAGAAAGAAAGCATATGAAAAAAAATAAACCAAAAGTGACATAAAATAAGTAACAAACAGCCATTCTGTTACTAGTAAAGTTTAGTTTCTTACAGAGAAGGTCTTCTCAAGAAGTTCATTTGTTAATCTGCTATAACAGTAAATCTTTCAGCTTCTCTTAAATCTTTCACTTTCAGTTGAGTCACATTTCTATAGGCTACTGAGAGAATATACCTTGCTTTTTACACAAAATGTGAAGGCTGTTGTCATCCTGATTTTGAAACTCCATGAAATCATAATTGCAATCATAAGACCAAATATAACCTTGTTATTAAGTAAATAACTAGTTCAAGCTTCCCTGAAATCTTCTCCACCCATTAGTGTAGGATATATCAAGTTTTTCACATTCTTTGTCAGATTTATTTGCTTGTCAGTTCAGTTACTGATGCAATTAAAAGAGTCTATGTAAATATTACATTTATGACAGCAAAAACCCTATTTGTGGACTTCACTCATTCATCACTGTTTTAAACACACTTTTTGGAGTTTGGTTACATAGCAACATTCCATTCAAATATCCCCATCGGCAAATTTGCTATAGTTGCCAGAAATGTATCATTCAGCAGGTGATGTTGTCAGTTAGATTAGGTGTTCTGGTGAAATAATCTTGTTTCAGTGAACTAAACATTCATGCATACACAAAATCAAAATTTAAGACCTTGAATTACTGGCAAGTTAATATTAAATGCCTTTATCAGTATGTTTAAAAAAAATAAATAAAATGTTTCTTTAAAAAGAAAATATATTTTTTCTCATTGCAAAGATCTATTTTGTATCTATGTTTGTCCAAGTAATATTGGTATGGATTGTAGAGATTGCATTTAATTAGGTTGAATGTTTGCAAAGGAATGTTAAAAATAGAATAAATCCCTCAATAATTAGTTAAGATGTCTTTATTTTTTCTTTTGAAATTCATGTACAAGCAGGGTCAATTTATCTCACTGTCTTCAGGGCGACAGTTCGGAATATGAGTCTAGTGACATTTTAGATTCCTTACGTTAGTCCACCATGCCTTCAACCACCTCCCCCAGAAAAGTGCTATATATTTGAGTCCTGTCTAAGTGCGGGTCAACGCAGATTTTCTTTTAGCATCTAGGATATTTTGAGTGGTGCTGGATGCCTACATTTAGGCAACTGACTTGAGCCCTCAGATGCTTAAATTGTCTTTGGGGGTGAGATTCATGCATCAGCATGAAGGTGTCTACACATGAGCAAAGTCTCTAACCTGTGAAAGTAATCTGAGCCGTAGTCAATACAATGAATGGATTTTGGCCAAATGTAGGCACCTACTGTGGACAGAGTTGCACAGCTTTCCAAATTTTATTGGCTCTACTGAGAGTCAGCTCAGCTACGGAAATCATAGAATCATTGAATGGTTTGGGTTGGAAGGGACCTTAAAGATCATCTAGTTCCAACCTTGGGCAGGGACTTGGACACCTTCCATTAGCCCAGCTTGCTCAAAGCCCCATCCAGCCTGGCCTTGAACACTTACAGGGATGGGGCAGTCACAACTTCTCTGGGCAACCTGTTCCAGTGCTTCACCACCCTCATAATGAAGATTTTTTTTCCCTTCTAATTTCCTAATACCCTCTAAATGTAACTTGTAAATGTAGAAATTTGGTTCCATATAATCTGTTTAAGGATATTCTGACTGGCTGCCAACCAAGAAGGGGATGGGTTTCTCATCCACATGTCCTATCTGCCAGCCCCAAACAAGTCCCAGGTACCTAGAACATCTCCTCAGCATCCCTGTGAACATATATGAATCAACCCCTGAATCACCTTTTACCAAAATGAGAACTTAGACACCTATCTCACACATAGACACATCCACTTGTACACATTAAATGCCTACAACCTGGATTGATTCCTCATATAATTAGACAAGCCTAACCTTGTTGTCTAGTATGTCTCTAGAACCAGCAACAGCAACAGGCACTTCCGATGGGAAATTCAGACCTTTTTAAGATCAGAGAGAGCTACAATGAGATTCCTATTTCTCTTCCTGGACAGTCCTTCACAGTTAATGTTATTCTATATAGGTTATGGGCAGTGTAGGTGAACACAGGTGATGCAGAGGCAAGGACCTGTGAGAAGCCTATGGACAGCAGAACATGCCTAGAATTGTCTTTAAGAATCTGGGAAGAAAAAAGCAATAATACATGCCACTAGGGGTAAGTGACAAGAACTTAAAGATCAGGATTTGGATGAAAGTCACAGAAAAGCCATTATTTTGGGGTCAAACTCATGAGGTTTTGTACATTAGATATTATCAGTATTGGAGGGGGTGCACTGGTATTTGATTTTATGCCTGTGTCATAAGTTCAAAGATGAAGCTTTTGTCAGATATTTTCTTTTGTTTTCAGTTGTTCAAGGAATAAAACACACTTACAAAAGAACACATAATCCTAGCAAAGAACTGTCTTTTGTTGTATGTTTTGCAAAGAAATAAGAAAGACACTGGGAATTCACAACTTGAGAGCTTCCTTCTGTGTGGGCTGAACAATATAAAACAGAGAGTTTCCTTTCATTACTGTGTGGGACTGTCATTTAAGGCACAATCTGAATGGGTATGGAGCAGCTGTTCTCTAGTTCTCCAGAGTTTAGTCTGACAGCTTAAATTCAGTATATCAAGAGCTCCAACAAAGTTAGGAAAAGGCTTCTGTGCTTGCTGCTTTTAGTCAGTTTAGCAGGGTATGATAATAGGGTATGATGCCACAGCCCAATATATAAGGAGATGCAGAGACAAAGCTTTAAGATGATGGTTTTGTGGGCTTTGGTCTGTATCTCTTAAAAAAGATTAGAAGTTCTTAACCCACTATCTGTAATCTTGTCAGAATCAATCTAAGGTTAACAACGTGGTACAATTTAAGTAGGTTCTTATCTTCTTTTATCAAAAATGAAGAGACTATGGTAATACAAAACTCTTCTGCTGGACATCAGCTGCCACTTTGTATTGTAGAGATAGTGGAAGCCAGGACAGAGCAGGAAATAAACACTGTAGAATTAGAATACCTAGGATCCACATCTCTGAATCCTTTGGCTCCCTTAGCACACAGTCCTTTTTAAGTTACCCTTTTGTTTCTTCCTGCAGATCTGAAGCCATTCTTTAGGTCTCATCTGAAAGTGAAAGTAGAATTAGTAGAAGGACATCTCTAGATTTTGCTGTGCTTAGACTAGCACCAAACTGTCACTCCATCTTCAGTCAGACACATTTGACCTCTAAGGCCTGTCACTGTTGCTCTTGCAGTAATAAATGGGAGTTATGACTATTATACGTACACACATACATATGCACATGCCTTTGCCCTTTGAAGATATGATGGCTGTTTTGCATTCCAATTTGTTTTTGCAACTGCACTGAGCAGTATATCCAGCTTCCTTTCCAATGCGGAGTCCTTCCTTCACACATAACTATAATATTTAGTAGATGGAAAAGCTCTCTGGAATCCTTGCACTGGAACACTTGTAGTGCAGCCTTCATCCTACAGCACCTTAAGGGCATGTAGGCACAAATTATGCAGTCACATCCATTACCATGAAATCCATGCTTGGTGGAGAGTGGTTACCTGGCCAATGCAGTAATGGAGGAAAAGTGTCTGTCGTTATGACAGACCTGTATGTTGACTGTTAAAATCCCATGAAATATATTGTAAGGATCTTAGGTTATCTGATCTTGAAGGTTAGATTCTTTCTGAAGAAAAAAGGATCTGAAGATATTCAGATGTAAATTACAGCAAACATGCCTTTTTAGATCCCTGAAAGAGTTTCAAAACTTCCTCCTTGAACACGTTTTAAAGTACATGTAATATTTGTATTTACAAAACAGAAGAACTTCTATCCAAATTCTCCTGCCTGTGCCATTTTATCTAATGCCTCTAAACTGTACTTGCTGCAGCTGTGGAGGAACATGGGTGACACTCTTTTTCCCCAGTGCAGTGGACCATCTCAGCTTCTTTTGTTACAACATCTTACAGCATTGACAGGAACCACCCAAACACAAAACATCAGAGCCAGGATACACTATCCAGTATGCACCATCCACACTCCTCTTTCCTCTAGCAGCAGACGAAACATTTAGGTTTAAGGGGAAGTCATAGGTTGGACTGAAAAAAACCCACTGATTCTAGTCGCTATTTTAATGAAGCTTTGTACATCACTGAATAAGCAGAAAAGGAACTTCGGGATCCAAAATGTCACCCTTTGGGTAAGTGAGAGTGAACTGGTCTTAAATTCTATGCATAATCTGCTGAAAACATGGAAATGGGCTTAGTTCTTTCTATATAGGTCTATTCAATAAGGTAGGTAGGTGCCTATATTCACATGGGCATATAAGCATATCTGGACAGGCTTTTTAATTAATAGCTGTTTAATTTGCAAAGAATGTTACCATTATTAAAGACATGTTAATACCAATGGATACGTTAGATAATCTCCTTTTATAAACTGCCAACATGTAGTGACATTTTCTGGTGATTTTTTATGAGTTTCATTGCAGTGAAGTGCTGGTTCTGCTATATAATTCAATTCATTTTACTGACTCACAAAGGGTGGAGTAAAATGACAAAGTCTTTCGGTCCTTCAGTTAGAACTTTTCATAATGCTGAGCGATTATACATTTATCTGCTTATTAACATCAAGTACAACACTATGTGAACTCTTGATCCATAATTACCATTGTAAAACTAACTTTAAAGTAAAACAGAACCACCCTGACATGTAAAAAGAGATAGAGAAATATGCTGGATCTGAGGATATACAAATAAAACTCGAGCCTGTCATTAAGTTTGTGTGTGGGGAACCCCAATCACCATGTCATGAAGACTGGAATCTTGGCCAGAGGTACAGGCTCCGAGTAGCAGGTAGTACAAAGAAGCCAAATAGGTATTAAATAGTGCTTGTATGCCACAATACAGGACAACCTACATTAAGTCTTTTGGGATAGAGAGGAAGGAGATCACCTGTGTGTGCAAGTCTGCTTTCTCCCATGATCATTCATGGAAGTGAGGAACTCAAAACATGAAAAATGGGTTAGCTGTATTAATAATCTAATGCTTTATTTGCTGGAAAAAACCCCAACCAGCCAACCAAAACAACAAACCGCTGCATTCCGTGTATTTTTGAAATTCATGTCATGTAGGGAGGAGCCAAAGGTTTTGTGAAAGAGTCTGTAGGACTCATGGGAGTCTGTGCTATGTGCCTAAGCCTGGGGAACTGCAAGAAAATCCAGAAGTTCCTCTGCACAGCTTTCCTGAGATTTAAGAAAGTGTTCTTATTTTGTGTAGGAATGAAACAGAAGATTTTCACAGTTAATAAAAATCAGAAAGCCCTTCTTTCAATGAGGTTGGTTGTTATATCACTTAGTTTTGGAACGCTCTCCTGTCCTGCCGTTTCACACATCTCCGTAAGTGAAGGACCCTTACCGCGAAGCTGCTACTCACTATTTTATGATGAACCTTCTCTATCACTCCTTAGGCAGTTGTTAGTAGTACTTATGCTAACATCTAAATATTAATTGGAGAATAGACGATAATGAGGGATTTACTTATCTGAGGTTACTGTACTGTACATTGGACCAAAACTACTGTAATAATGTATTTGATTTTTCTCACTGGACATAGTGGATTAGCAACCTGAATTACAGCAGGGTAGGGATGCAAAGAAGATAACAAGGAAGGAAACCACAGAAATTCAGACTTGATCCTGTGATATTTTAATTTTGGTAAAGAAAAACTGTCATAAAAATTTCAAAGTGACTTATGAACCCAGACCTTTTATTTTAAAGAGGCAGATTTGTAAAGCCAACTAGACAGCTAAAGATTTAGATACAGTCATCAGGGGAAGTTTTCTTAAATCATTGAGCAGACAGCAAAATATAATTATTAAAATAATAGGAGTTTGTTCTAGGAATAATACATTGTTTAGAAATCAGCCAGAGCTGAGATGTTTAAGTTCACAGAGTTTTTTCATTGACTGGTCAGCACAACATAGCAACAAGCTTGAATAACTTGTGCCCAACCACTTTTGAGGTGCAATCCTTGTATTTAGGGTTATTGTTTTCCTACATCCCATGATTTTTTAATTATTAAAGAAAAACTGAAGAAGCTTAAATGGGAAATAATGAAAGATCTATTCTGATAGAACAGCTATTAGCTTGGCACTAAAATACTTTTGGGAGCTCAAGGTGAATCAAATACCAATAGTGAGACCCAAACCTGTCTTTCTAAGTGGTCAGGTAATTTAACCACTCTGCTATGGACTAAAACTATAAAATCTTTCTGGCCTTTTCAGATTTCTTAGACTTCTTTTTTTCTTACTTATGAGGCTTGATTTTGTGAAAAGGCCTTGTGAAGCCTTGTGAACCTCAACCCAGCAGGTTTAGGGAAGGATTTAGGTCATCCTAGATTTTGTTGCCTAAAGTTTTGGAAACAGTTAAGCTGACCAGATGTAGGTTTCTTCTTGAGAGTGACCTGAACTGACTAGGTCTCAGATGACTTCAGCAAGATTGTAGAATCACTCACGTAGATTCGTACGCTAGGCCATGTGTTTTGAGAAACTCAGTATTGTTCTGTCTCAAATAAATACAAAGCCACACAAATCTAAGGTGCTTCTGAGTGTGTAACACTTTGAATACTGTGGCCTCCCTTCAGTGAAAAGAAACAAACATTGTCAGAGGACAACTTAATTCTGGAATAAGCCAAATCACCCTCCGGAGCTACGTGTCTCCTTTGACAAGGACGAAGGTTATGGTGAATAGGCGCCTAACCGAAGTGGTATAAAACTAGCCTTTCCTGTTTGGAACTGCTGTGTTGTTGTATGCTTTGGGCAAGCTCTTCTTAATGGTTACCTTTGCGTCAAGTGATCTGTGTTTATGTTTCTGTATTGCTGTATATACACAGCATGTACACATGTGTGTACAGGTATAAAATACAAATGTCCTGTTGATTTATCTATTGGCTTCAGAAAGCATAACTATCAAGAAAAATGAAACATTATGTATAAATACATATAAATACATTATATGTATTACATAGTTTTTAAAAATATCCATAGTGGGACTGAAACAACAATTCTAGCCATTCTTGTGACTATGAAAGCCTAGGTTTATTATATGGTTTACCAATTGTGAAAGGGACATAATCTGTGCTTCAGAAAAGGGTGTATCCCATTGTCACAATTGCTTACTTTAATAAACATCAACTCCAACATGTGTTTGATTTCTAATTACTCTGTTATCTAGACTTCCAGAACAAACTTTGTAGCACATTCAGCCCAAGCTCTGAGGCTGGCAAGCAAAACCAAAAATTTCATATAGTCACCACAGAAACAAAGGTAAGCAGTTTAAATTCTTGATGACTGTTAGAATACAGAATGAAACCTTTAATGAGGAGGTCAAAACTTCTAACACCATCAGCTCAGAGGACACTGTGCATGCACACATACTGTACATAATAATTAAGACCAGTCTTGAAAAGCCAGGATCTGAGATCCTTCCATTTATATTATTCCCTCAAGTACTGACTGAACTGGCCCTGCCTGTATTCCTATTGTGGAGGAAGCTGGGTGAGAGGAGAGAGAAGTAAACATGCCAGGCATGGGGAGGCATGCTTGCCCTGGCAGATCTGGGAGGTCATGGTTTGTCCAAGCCTCAGGCTATTACTTGCATGCTTGCAAAATGAACAGAAGATGAGTCTGGCTTTTAGGGTGACTGTGTAGACACCTTGTTGTAAACAAATTTAAAGAAGTTTCTTGGAAGACTTTAGAACCAGGGTTGAGACCTAGTATTAGGATCACAGCATTGCTATCTCACATGACAAGTCCCACATTATTTGATGGTTCATTGAAGTCCAAGTTCCTCAGACAAATGGTTGTCTAAAGATCTCAGCCTTTTTTTTTTTTTTAATGAGAATTTAAGTCTGAGTGAGGCATGTTGGCCTTTCTGTATACAGTAGACGTAGAGAAAGAGACACCTCCAAAAGGTGATTCATCTTATCCTAAGATAGGTATCTAAGACAGGTCACACAACTTGCCTCTGGTGGTGTTTATTTTCTCCTACACTAACTATAAAAGAAGCCTTGGTTGACTAGCTCACACTTAGAAGGCTGATTTTCAGACATCTGGAAGCCATCTGAAGGCAGTGTTTGAGAGCTCCAAAGCCTGGGCTTCACATTGTGTTACTGGGATGCATACGGCTTTTGGCTTTCTTAGAGACTGGGCAGAGCTCACTCAGTGCCTGCAAAAAACTGTATGGACACACCCTGTGAAAGATTATCTGAGGGAATTCCCTGAAGAGAGAATTTTTTATCCTACCTGCAGCAACCTTGAGCAATAGTGGCAAAAATGTCGTAAAGCACTGGGGAGAAGTGCTGAATACATGAAGAAAACTAGAAAGATAGCTCCCAAGGAATGGAATTTCTTTATCTTCCCTGACCTCAGCACGGGGAATAGCCATGGGCAATGGGAATTCCTCCATACATCTACCACCCTGAAAAATGTGAAACCAATGACAATGAACTATCTGCAATTTCCAGGCACATTTAGCCTAGGGGTTCAAGTGGTCACAGCAGGTTTCCCTCACCACGCCAGTTTTTACAACATGCAAAACAGACCTTTATTCTTCCACTTCAGTTTATAGCTTCTTGTACATAACAATGGATACTAATTGTTAGTTGTGTTTATGACAGTAGTGTCCCCAGCAATTCGAAAGATGAATGAACTACCATCTCAGACTTCACAAGCCACTTCTATGTTTCTTCATTTTACAGCTAAGATATATGACTTTCAGGATTAACTGGAAGATACACCTGTCTTCCCAGGCCTTGACTGAGCAGAGAAAGAGTGAATGGACTGAATGATTGATGGCTTTTGGGCAGACCCATATGGAGATGGTAAAAGATTTGCTAGTGGAGGCTGTGTGGCATAACTGGATAGCTTAGTGCTCACCACAATATGAAGAAAGAGTTGGTCTGGATAATCCAGTGCACATTAATTCACTGTTTTCATATTTTAGTCCATAAATTCTTCAATATGTGCAGACTAAGATATAGCCACAAGAAAAACTAGACAATTAAGCAATGTGAAATAAACTTGAAATAACAGTCTGGAAAAGGTGGTCTTCCTCAATTGGTCAAAGATGAACAGGATAAATGATCTAACATTTCTGTTTAGCTGCACATTCAGGAGCCTGAAACCCAACTCAATAGTGTTGCCATATGAAATAACAATTGCTGGAAAGATGCATACCACATAATTAGCTAAACTATTGAACCTGGGTGCAGCAGAAGATAATGCCACACATGTGCAGCCTCACATCTCCCTCACGTTCAAGGAAAGCATGCACTGCTCTGCGTATAGTCATTCAGCTCAGTTTTATTCAGTCATTCATTTAACGCAGACCAGAAATGCTGGGTTCTGCACACACCACGCAACATGTCTGGATGCACACCATGAATGGTCACTCTGGTAGGTCTGATAAATTGCATTTATGGTTTCATAGCCATGTGCGTGCTTGGTGCCCAGATGTCCAGAACCCTTCAAATAGTCCTGCCTATAGTTCAGCCTCCTTAGCTGGAGCTATCATGAGATTTTCTTCACAATGTTCTTTAAGTAATTGTAGCTCAAATTAACCCTGAGTAATTTTTAAGGTATCTGAGACAACTCCATTAGATGTGAAGGTGACCTAAATGCTGTCAGCAGTCAATAGGGAGACACAGACACTTCTCTGGGTGCTGAATCAGCTTCCAGATATGTCTTTCTTTATCTGTTGACTCCCCAGGGGCCTGGAGCAATGAAGCTTCTGGCTTGCATGCTTCAGCTAAAGTTGTTTCTGGGAGGAATTCATACAGGATCTCTGGCAGAAGAGCACAGAACAAGCCAGACTGCATTCCCTTTCTTATGGAGCCCCACAGGGACCCAGCTATGTTGTCTCTACCAGCAAATAGAAGAGGTATGGGACCTGATCCCAAGGCAAGCGATGCTAATTTCCTTGCATGCCCACTGCTTCAGGCTTGCTGCCCCTACAGCAGATTTCCTCTGGGCAGAAACAACTGGAGCAGCCCAAGCAGACACTAGTAGCAATTAAACTGTGTGAACCATCAGTGCTCAAGCTAGGTCCATGGCCCTGGCTAACTTTTCCAGTCTTATTATTGCACTGTACACTAGTATTTAGATTTCTGAGAAGTACCAAAAATAGCAATCCATTACATACGCAGTCTCTGCCAATATTAGTCAAAGATGGATTTACACCAGCAAGGATTTGTTCTTCAGGGATTTTTTTTTTTTAACAAAAAAGCCTTCCCATCCACTACTCAGTCAGTAGCTACAGATAATTACTCTAATTTCGAAAATAATTGGATTTTTGGACAATGTGCTTTTACATGCTCTCTCCAGCTGGACATCTTAACCACTCTAGTGTGAGAAGTTACTTAACTCCCCCCAACTGTTATTTATCTGTTGTAATTAGTATTTCGGCTCTATACATATCTGTATTAATTGTAATTTTTAGAATATTTTTAGAATTATTTAGAAAAATGCAAGTTTAGCATAAAAAAGTGACTAAGAGACCATTTTGAGAAATCCTGCCTTTATGTTCTAGACCAGTGTTACTCATTCTGCAGTCACTGGCAGATGGTTCATGAAATATTTATTGAGAAATTAAAAACAACAACAACATTGAAAACAACAGCTTATATATACACATTTTCACACAAGCTATTGAATGAAAACCTTTTCCCCTTTAAGGACAGTCAGACAGAGTGCAGGCTGTCCAGAGAATTTGTGCATTGTCTGTCCTTGGAGGTTTTGAAAACCCAACTGGCCACAGGCCTGAGCAACCTGGTCTGATGGCAGACCTGACTCTGCTTTGAGCAGGAGGTTGGGCTGGAGGGGTCTTCCAATCCTGTGATCCCACAATCCTATGGAACTGGTGTGAGTGAGAATATAAAACAAAGAATATGTCTCCTGACATTTAGTCCAATATTGATTTGATGACGACTGGAAATTGCTGGAGTAACACATCACAAGATGACTCTTGGATTTAATTAGAAATCACGTGATTAGTGAAAGAATGAAGTTTTTGTTGAAAATCTAAACTTACTATTTAAACCTAGTGGATTTTTTTTTTTCAGTCTAACACATGGTTTTGCATACTTTAAATGTATGTGTTTGTGAATTGATAAGAATTCTTGTCAGAATCTTAAAAAAAAAAACAACAGGTTTCACTAAGGGGAAATCCTGCCTGACCAATTTGGTGTCCTCCTATGATGGGGCTACAGCACTGATGGACAGCGGCAGAGCAGTTGATGTCATCTACCTGGACTTGTGCGAGGCGTTCGACACTGTTCCACACAACATCCTTGTCTCTAAATTGGAGAGACATCAATTTGATGGATGGACCACTCAGTGGATAAAGAACTGGCTGGATGGCCACACACAAAGAGTTGTGGTCAATGGTTCAATGTCCACGTGGAGACCAGTAACGAGTGGTGTCCCTCAGCGATCGGTGTTGGCACCTCTCTTGTTTAACATCTTTGTTGGTGACATGGA
>NW_009920378.1:19645-31109 GCF_000696875.1 Nestor notabilis | reverse complement strand
GCATGTCCAGGTCCCTCTAGATGGCATCCCTCCCATTCCTTCTTCTGGGAGTCATGTGGATACAACCCTAAATAAGTATATGAACCAGAGTCCAGGATATTAATTTTGATTGTATATTTCTTAGCACCAGGAAAGAAGTGTATTAATTTATGGCTCCATTAATCCCTTTCCAGCTGCTCATTTATTTACATTTCCTTATTCTGGTGTTCACAGGACTTTGGTTCATTTTCCATATCCATTTCAAACTTCTCTTATGCAGCTACAGCCACTCTCATAACTCCTTTCTTTTAGTATTTTAATTTTTCCTGCTAATTACTTTTTAAACTTCGGTTTGGATATCATCCATTATTGTTTTAGTTTTCTTGCCTTGGAGCCCTCTTTTAAAGCAACTTGGGAGTCACCGTAACAGGAGAAATCTTGGGATTTTCTTGGTAAAATAACCACGGGGTATCTGGAAATGCCAGTTAGCAGGATTTGGGGATTTAATTTACTTCATGTAAATTGGGTATGGATGGCCAATCTGAGAAACTTTCAGATCAATGTGTGCTCTGACTATCATCACAGCAGTGTGATATAAAGAATATTCAGATGCTGAAGGAAACTGAATAGCTTCTGTGTGTTTCTTTTCTATTGCTTTCACTGTGGCACACCAAGCTTGCTCTTTGCATAGCGAAATTTTCAGAAGTACAATATGCTAAAAAAAAAAAAAGTCAATCAATTCTTTCTAACTCTTCAGATTTAAAAAAAAAATAAAAATCCTCCCAGTCCACTTTATGCACAAAGCTATTCATAGAGTTCTAGTTAAGGGATTTTTGAAAGTTTACAAATCTCATTATCAGCAACGATTAAACATGGATGGTTAACCCTGGAGATGAGTTTGGGAAGAATGCTAAAGCAGTGATATTTGCCTCTAGATAATCAAGCCTGGAAAAGAGAGTGTAAAGATAATTTGTATCCATTCTAAGCAGCTTCATATGTAGGGTTTCTTTGCACTTAGCTCTTTTCTCCTATATTTCACTAGCAACTTATTTTCACCTTAGCAAATTACTTCTGAGGACTCAGCCATGCACCTTAAATTAAGTCAATTTCTTTTCAAGTTAGTAGCTGCAAAAGGGATATAGTATAGCATTTTTCTTTACCAGATTAGTTTTGATACTCAAGAATTCATCAGAATATACTCTAAAACTTACATTTGTAAAGTGTAAGATGATACATATTAACAAATAAAATTCACTAGAAGAATATTCAAAGAGTAATAGATGTTTTTTTCACTGGTCATAATATCTTCCTCCTTCACAAATTACAAAAGCCTGACTTTTGAAAAACAGTTTGAAGAGACATGATCTTCCATCATATTCATTGACTGGGCAAAGTTAATGTTATGACATTGTAAAACACTAAACAGGGCAACACAAGTAATTATGGGCATGCCAGTTTGTGGGTGAAATACTGGAACAGCTGTTGCATGACTCAGGTCATAACTAACAGAAGGCATAACTAACACCAGCGAACAGATTTTTAGAAAATGAGTGTTGTTAAACTAGTCTTTTACAATTAAATTGGACTTCTAGTTAGTAAAGAGAATAGCTACAATGTGATCAAGACAAACCCCATCTTTCCCATCTCTTTCTCCCTGCCAAAAAAATAGCTGTATATATGTTTTGTGAAGCAAATCCTTTGCAGTGTTCATAGTGTTCATGCACAACAATCTTCATTTCTATAATGAAATTGATTATACGTCTGATCTTTGATGCAGTCTCAAAAGATACACGCATATGGACTGGACTCAAGTTCATGTTTTTGCCCATGTTTTTACTCTTAAACCTCATTTAGTTTCCCTTTTCATGAAGAAAATATTTTTAAAATAGGGTAACATTAAAACATCTATAAACATGACTACATGAATAAACAGAATAAGAGCTATTTGGATATGTTGTACTTCGCACCTATCAAAAAAAAAAAAAAATCCACTTTTTAAGCATGAAAAGGCTTTCTTACTTAAGAAATGCCACCAAAGAGAATTCTGACGTATTTCTGATGTACCCATTGTGTGAGTACAAGTAGGGCTCTTTTAGATTCCTACCACTTTTTGTCAATATAAAGAATCATAAAAGTACAGAAGCTACTGTGAGCCATGTCAGATTTCCGCCAACGCTGAAGTGTGCTATAAAGAGGAAGGGAATTGAGACACCTCAATCACAGCTCATGTGAAACACTGCAGTGACATTTCCCCAAATCACATGGTCTACATTTTAGATCTTTTTAATTATTTTTTTAAATTATTTTTATTTTTCCAGTCATGGATGAAATCAGAAAGCGTTGAAAAAAATGTCCCCCAAAATTTTGATAAAAATACTTTAACCAGCCTTTGTTGTAACTATGTCCCCCAGAAAATATTGTATACTCTAGGTTTCATGTTGGTCCAAGAAAACTGCATCTCTAGACTATACATCTGTGTGTGTAGTGTCTTTTAGTTACATAAAAATCTCAAAATTAAATAACACTATTTTATAAATTCTGGTTTTCATGCAGCAGATTTTGATGGTTTTCAATCTGAGGGTAACTACAGAAAGATTTTATTTTTTTTTCTGTATAGCAGTTTATAGAAAAAGAACTAAAAATCACCTTGAGTATGAGTGTGATAATATTTATCACTACCTTTAGCATCCAATAAGACTGTCCCTCAAATATGCTTTGGTATGTTGAAGGAATGACTGCAGCAGAGAATAGGCAAGGTTCTTCCCATGAGCTGTATTTGTGTTTGCTCAGAAAGAAAAGCGTAATATTTTTAATCTGAGTACAAACCTTCAGATGAGGTTTGCATTATTCTATAGCTGTTATTATCTGTGACCATATTGTCTTTAAAAGGAGACTTAATCCAATATTTTTGCAAATATTACTGCTGTCTCTACAACAGTCCACATTTTTGTGCCATGCAATGACTCAGAAATATGCTTACTATTCTGACATTAATTGTCAAGCTGTGTCATGCCATCCACCTTGGCCAGCTGTAAAGTCAAATTCACAAATTGCACAGGAAGCAAAATAAATTCAAAAAAACTGAGTGTGCTTAATTAGGCGGTCAAAAGATCAGTTTGTGCTGTCTTTGAGTGTCAAAGCATCCACCTTTATTTTCTAGGCCCAAAATAAATTCTTATCTCTAACATACTAATTTGTATACCATATAGAAAGAGGTATTTTTTTTCTCTCATGAAAAAAAAAAGAACAGGAAAACTATTTATATTCTAAATGTGAAAAATATTTCTGTCAAAATATATGTATATAATTACTACAGCTAGGAGCACAGAGAAAAGCTGACTAACTTTATTTGTCATGAACAGAAGTTGTATCATGTTTGCAGCGTAAATGTGCATGGAGCTGCTTGTGTTTTGCTTTGAATCAAAGTCTCTCCGCTAATGCTCCAGCCTCGAGATCAAAGATCAAAGGCAATACGGTTCAGTATAGGAAGCAAACCACCAAGAACAAACAACGGACAGTTCAAGTGAAAACTTTGCTAACTTCTTTCCCCCAGTATTTCAGGTATGCACCAAAAAAACTAATGCCATATCAAAAATCAGAATCTGTTTGTAATTGATCAGTGAGGAACAAATTAACAAAGTACAATAACATCCTTCAAATCATACATGTACAAAAATCAGTCCAGTCATCTCTGGTTATTAGTACTTATGCCAAGCACTGCCACACACCATGGTGTTTTCTATATATTTCAGAGTATAGAGAAGAAGCAGGCTGAGATGCAGCTCAGACTTTGGGTCTGTATCAAAGGCTGGATTTCACCTTATCAAAACTTCAGTTGCATTTCCAGCAGAAAGATGACCTGTTTCACACAGGGTTTTGCTTAGGCTTTAGTCAGATAACGTGAATTTCACTCACTCAGTGATATACACCTTATTATGTTAGTGTTTGTGATAATTTCAAACATGGAGTAGGAAACAGGCTGATCTGTATGTGTTAGAGAACATTATCTCACTGGGATGGTGAAAAAGCATCCTCTTTCTACTTATCCTTGTGTTTATATCTCATCAGTTTTTTCATACAAAAAAATATGGTTTATACCATAGGTAGTAAATTCATACATATCTTAGAACTTTTCACATGTCTATGATTTTCCCAGTAATTCAGTGATACTTCAGTCGGACTAAACTACTAATCTTAGATGGGAGTCTTACCATCCTATATTTACTTATAATTTTGTGTGTTAAACTATCATTTCACTGTCCTTCTGAAACAGAAGCTGAACAAAAATCTGTCCAGCTTTAAGCAACTAAACACCTTATTCTCACTTACTGATTTTTTTTTTCCCTTTTAAATGTTCTCTAGATAATATTGACATATTCATATTGAAGTCTCATCTTTCCTATCTTTCAGTGTCTCATGAAGTTTATACTTAAGATGACTTCCAGACATAATTTACACAAGATGTAAAAGTTGATCTGTTCTGTAAGTATGCATCACCAACAGGAGAAAAGATTCTGGACATGGTATTGACTGAATGCAACAGATACGCAAACAAAAATATAATTCAGCTCACTGCCTTGCAGTTGTCTTGTCTCTACAATACAAGAAACTACTTGGTTTTTTTTAAAAAAAGATACTTTTTTGTGTAGTAAAGATGAAGAAGTAAAGCTTTTAAGTACAAAGTAAGCTTTTTTTTTTTTTGAGTAAAAAGTTATATTGTGCAGAAAACTACATTATGACACTGGTCTTAAAGTTTGCAATGATTAATGTTTACTTCACCTTCTGCATCAATATACTCTAGATGAATGGGCCAGACAACATTATTGAACTGAAGCTTCATATGTGTTGAAGACGTCAGAAGGGCTTTCTAGTTCCTGAGTCTAGTCTCTTCCTAGACTATGCCTTAACTTTATATAGATGTAAATATGTACAGACAACATCCTTTTTGTGCCTTGTACCTTTCCCCATGGAAGTCATGCATGCATGGAAACACAAAATTAAAGGTCATTTATCTGCAAGATCAGAAGCCCAGAACACCAAGAAGTACTCCATGAGGCAACAGAAAATGTTAAAGCAGTTTGAAAAATGCCAATTCCTTATAGTGGACTTCATATCCAACCCAAAATTTTCATTTCTGTATGCTGAAAGAGCAACATATACCTTCTTACCTCAGTAGCTCTGGGGGGGGGGGGGAAAAAAAAAAAAAGCCACTAATAGAAGCCTAGGAATATAGATACTTATCAGTACACACCAGTTTTCAAATACTACTGTAAATTACTCACATAAAATCATTATGTTAGTTAGAATCAGATTTAAGATTAAATTCATGTCAATACATGCATATCTGTCTAGTGGCTTCAGACTGTTTCATGAAAACTGGATGATTTGGTGGTTTGAGTGGGTTTTTTTGCTTTGTTTTGTGGGTTTTGGTTCTTGGTGGTGTTGTGGTTGTAAGCCCAGCTGGTAACTCAGAACCATGCAACTGCTCACTCACTCTTCCCCTTCTTCCTCCTCCCACTCCTGGATGGATGGGGAGGAGAATTGGAGGAATGTAACTCCCACGGGTTGAGATAGGAGCAGCCCGGTAACTAAAGTATAATGCGAAACCACTACTACTACCGCCAATAATAATAATGATCCGGGAAATAACAAGGGGAGAGGATACAATTGTTCATCACCCGCTGACCTGAGCAGTGATCTGGGCCTTCCGGGTAACTCTCCCCAGTTTATATACTGGGCATGACGTGCTGTGGTATGGAATACCCCTTTGGCCAGTTTGGGTCAGGTGTCCTGTCTCTGCTTCCTCACAGCTTCCCCTCCTCCCTGGCAGAGCATGAGACTGAGAAAGTCCTTGGTCGGAGTAAACATTACTTAGCAACAACTAAAACCATCGGTGTTATCAGCGTTGTTCCCAGGATGAAAGTCAGAAACAGGGGACTTCACCAGCTACTAAGAAGGAGAAAAAATTACTGCTGTAGCTGAACCCAGGACAGGTGGGTTGTTGGGTTTTTTGTGGGTTTTGGGGTGGTTTGTTTTTTTTTAGTTCGTTCTTCTATTTCATATTAGCTAAAGAAAGATTTGATTTTCCTCAGTACTGTCCTTAAAAGACAATAATTAAAACATGATGGATATGAACATCCTGAATGACAGTCAAGTCAACCACAACACTGTTCTTTTTCTGCTCTTCTCACAGAAAAGGGCCACAATGTGACAGCAACCAGTACTTAGAAATTGCTTTAATATTATGATCACAAAATACAAGAGGAAGGGAGCCAGCCAGTTACACTGCATATGACATCACTTGTGAAGTATGATCCATTTCAGGTACGATCATTATCCCTAAGATTCTACATTCAAGATACACCCAGCCATTCTGTGAAAAGGATGATAGGCTCAGCTCTGGCAGTTATCATTATACTGAGATGAGACTGAAGTCTTATGATGGCCCAAATGAATCTGATGAGTATTTAGTCTGGAAGGTAAAGACCATCTAACAATAGCAACACCCAAGGTTCAGAAGGTCCAGGAAATGTAGAAATATTGTTCAAATTACTCTGAGTGTAAAAACTGCAGAAAACCATTTAAGAAGTTCACAGGTGATTGTTCTCATTTTTTGTACTTTCAAACATTCAAATCTAAATGATTGACTAGTATGCCATTGTATGAAAAGCATACAAACCTCACAGAATCCGTTTTGCAAATTACTTGGACAGACAGAAACGAGGAAATACTAATGCGATATTGGGGCATAGAAGACAGTAGCTCTGACAGTTTTCTGTCCTTAGTTCTCTCTGGACATCATGACAAAGCAAATACTAATGACAGAATTAAAAAGAGAGAAATAAAGAAATCTGGGGAATGTTTTCAGGAAGCACATCCCAATCTTAAAACCAGTAGGAGAAATCAGAAAGGCACTTGATTAAAAGTCTGTTAAGAGACTGGCTTTGTGTGTCAATTGGTAGCAGGTGCCAACTATTCTTTACTGAATGTGAAAATCATCTGTGGGGTGGGGATGGGTTATAAAAGAGCTTTGAAGGTGAGGCCAAGAAGCTTGTGTCTGAAGTGGCAGAAAAGCAGTATCTAGTGGGGGGAGGTGCAGAGAGAAGTGAAATGGTCAAAATGACAGATCAGGAAAATGATCTTTGCAGCAGCTGAGCAAGATTGCATTTGTCAAAGTCAAAAAAAAAAAGGGTGTTGCAGTAGCTGAGACATGAGATATTCTACCTGAGCACATAGATAGCAAAAGTCATATCTTAGATATGGTCTGTAAAAAGAATCTGTGAAAACCAGACATTACATGAAAATGAGAAACTGGACTCAGTCAAAGGGTATAATTATCATTCTAGACATCACCATTACCTAAGGAAAAATACTTTCAAAATTAAAATGGTTGACTTTTTAATAACAGGTGTCTGTTCATCACTATAAAGTACCTTTGAAACATACTGAGCTGCTCTTTTTCCTGTGTTTCTGTTTCCTCTAACTGTATTTCCTTTGACGTCACTTTTAAAGGATATTCAGATTCAAAGTAAGAATTATTTGCAGTGCTGGTGCATGACAAAAATGCATTTTTTACAATGAAAATCTTAAGCACTTTCTAACAAGCACAGAATTTCAGGGTAAGTGCTGATGCTGTGGCTTTGCAGCTGGGAGTTAAGACACTGGTGTCTCTGATCAGAACTTAGGTTCTGTATGCTTCCTGCATGCAGTATCATCTGATGCTTAACACTTCAGAGGGTGGTAAAACTTTTGGCCAGAGTAGGTACTTAATTAATTGTGCAGTGTTGTACAAGATACATAGATTTTTAAGCCCAAATATTCATGATCTGAAAATCACTGGGAACTGACTTTTATACTGAGCAGGAAACTACTGGGATAATAGATCTACTAATTTCATTCAGGTTCTCAGAATGATCAGAATATCACAATAACAAAATCTATGGCTGGTAGTACAATTACTGGTATCTGGGCACATGTTATTTATCAATAAAAGTTAACCCAAATAACAACATGGGTGTGCCATGGGGTCTAGAAGGCTTCTAATGACATCTTTAGGCACCTGGGGCCTCCCTAATACCATATTCATGTATTTCTGTGCCATAAGCTGTGATCCTATACTAGAACAGCACAGAAGCCCTGTTTAGACTGGATTTCCATCTACACTTGCCATGTACTTTGTCACAGCATTATACATCTGCAGCAATTTATGACTTTGTTCGTGGGCATTTAGAAGTATTTATGGTGTTAATTTTTACATATTAAAATGAAACACACATTATGAATACTTTGTGTTCCTCTTCTTCCACACACTTTCTATACTGGACATTGACAAAATGTGATAAAGAAAGAAAAGGGAATAATAATAATAATAAGGGTTGAGGACTAGATTCTTTTTCAATCGGCATATATTTCCAGGGAAATGTTGTTTTACAGAAAGATCATTTTTCATCAGAATTTCTAATAATTTTGTTGACAAGCTTTACTTAATATTTAATGGTAAGTTAGGTAGTTCATCAACAATTGGCAAACTGAAATTTTTAGGTCAAACTCTCTGGTGACTACATAATATAGAGATTGATGATAGCTGGAGGTAGCAGCCGTGTAGTATGAATTATTTCCTTCTGGAAAGAGCTCAGATTTTTCACATTGATTGAATGAATTCTACTGAGGATATGAGATTCAAAGCTCAGTGCAGAACTCTGAATTCAGGTATGCTTTTGGGCAGAGGCCTTGTTCTACTACTACTACTTCTAGCTGGAAATTTTATGTATTGCATTGCTTTCCAGACCATCCTTTTATATTGTGAGTTTATACAACCAACACGAATCTCAACTCTTGTTTGCTCTCTGGAAGGAAGACCTTTAGATTAAGCCAATAGTCTAGGCTTACTTATTCAGTGCAAAAGTACCTTAACAAAGTGTTTGATTCTGTTCTGGGATGTCTGTATGAAACTGTTGAGTTTCTTACAGAACAGTACATCTCTACACTGATTAGACAACTAGCTTCAATCCCAAGTCTGAGTAACAGAATTCCCACTTTACTCAACTGAAATCTGAAGTGTCTATCCAGATGTTTTATTCAGATAAATTTCTGAATTAGTTACCAATATATCAATGACAGCAAGAGGAAGAAATGAAGTCCTGGTTTTATTGTCTGGACAGTAGACCTGTCCATATTAAGGGAATCCTTTGCCTGAAGAACATTTTTAATGCTTAATGGCAAGAGGAAAAGTCTGAATCTGATTTTAGAAAAAGGCAGAAAAAAGATTAACTGCTTTTCTTCAGGTCAAATAGAGGAATTTGACCCAAATACTTTGAATCCTAATCCACTCTTTAATCATTGACTAACTTCCTTATTACAAGTGACCATATCTGCATTTGTCTGAAGTAGGCTTGGTAGTGTCTGTTCCAACATTCCATAGAAAGTCTTTTGGTTTTGGTCTGGGTGTTGGGTTTTGTTGTTTTTTTTTCCCCTTTTTGGTTTTTTTTTGGTTGGTTGGTTCAGTTTTTTTAATGCTTTCATGTCAACACAGTTTATATGCTTTTGAAAAGGATAGTGGAGCTGGGATCAGAATTTACGTGAATTTTCTTCTTATATTCACAACCGCTTTGACTCTATCTTCAGTCCTTTATTGATCATTTGAAAAGAATCTCTCCTGACTTGCTTGACATCTATTCCTAGTAGTGAAATGATTGATCACAAAGTTGGCCAGGGATAGATAGAAAAGGTAGTCTTGAAAATTATTTCAAACCTCCTGTGTTTTGAAAACATAATCCCTAAGATGATCTTAATAAAACCAGTACCACAACCAAGGTTTTATCTGACACTAATGTGTTTTTAAATCCTTGGACCTCATCAACATGACTGTGACTAAAACACTCCAAAAGTGTATTTGGCACTCCCTCTTCGTGTAGCTTGCAGGAACAGGCTGTACACAGACCCATTGGCCTTCATTTTCCTCTGTCTGTTTTTACAGATGAATCAACCTTTGAGGCTATGTGAGAGTAGAGCTGGCAACTGCAGGGCCCAGATGCCACTCTCAGGGTTCCAAGTCCTCAACAGTAGGATTCATAACTGGCCACTGCCATGTGCTGCTTTAGATTCACTGTGCATAACCTGGAGGGTTTATATATAATTTGCCTGCTGCTGCCTCAGTTATTGGTATCCATGAGATGTTCAGTGTTCCCTGGCAAACACCAAGACTACAATACACAGCCTGGGTATGTCCAGCTTTGTGCCCTACATTTGTCACTCCTGTCACACAGGAACTGTGTGCGCTGGCCAGAAGAGTAGTTCTCATGCCAGACATGCATGCAAGCAATGGACAGAAGGTTTGTGGGAAAACACAGACTAAATTCTGTGAAATCTTTCCATAAAGTCATGTGTTTAAGATGTGTGAATGCAAGTCATTTCTTCTTAACAAATCTTTGTGCTGGTACAGTAATTCAGGTTGAGGATCTATAAATGTTCTTAGATAAATACTTTTAAAAGAAGGTTGTTAGTCAACTGTTTGAAGTATTACATTAAAAAAAAAAAAAAAGAAAAGGTATTTTCTATATAATCAGAAAGGTTATTGATTTTGGAACAAGCAAGCTGGAGAATTAGCTAAAAGTTTCTCTAATGCAGTCCTACAAGCACTTCAGAACACAGAACACTTCTCTGAGTCAACTGGGTTTCTAATATTTTCTTCATACATGAATCAGTTACTAGTAGTCATGATCAATATAAAAATTACTGCAAAAATAAATCTTGCTTTTATGGAGTTTATTTCAGTGTGTTACCTGGGAGAGTAGGGAAAAGGAGATCGTAAGTTTTGTCATTAGCAAATATTGCTATCTCTTGTGTTTAGTGCAGTCCTGCATGAAGCACAGCAGAAGTCCTTTTTTTTATATTCTTTCCTAACCTCTCAGGTTCTTTTATTACAGTTGTTTGTGCAAATAAGATTATCAATTATGTTTGCAATAAGAAGTACACACTTAAACAAAACACAAAGAGGCAGGCCATAGATTTGTGAAACGTAATGTTCTATAGAGAAAAAAGATAAGATAACATGGAAAAAGAAGTGTTATGAAATGGGGATCTGCAAGAACTGAGGTAGTTGAATAAAGCCCTATGGGATATAGCAATGAAGGCTGATAATGTATAGAAAGACTGTGCTGAAATAAAGATGTACAGGCAGATGTCACATCTAAGGACCCCAGTAAAAATATTTTCAGCAACCCAGATGCAGGCCTTGTCAATTTATAATGATTTGGAGGTTTCAGCAAACATGAAAACAAAGGAGAAAGAATCACTGAAAATGGAGCCGAAAATTCTGAAGGTTTTCTAAAAAACATAACAGAATATTCTATATGCCATACAGAGTAGCAAAATACAGAAAAGGTAGTTTGGAAAAGAAAGTAGAAAAGTACTGAAAAGAAATCATAGTGAGGAAAATAAATATGTCTCTTACAGATAGTTATTCCATTTGAACATCTTTATTCTT
>NW_009920378.1:0-19614 GCF_000696875.1 Nestor notabilis | reverse complement strand
TTAAACCCTGTTTTGTTTTTTTTTTTTTTTTTTTTTTTTTATGTTAGCTTCCTAAAGAGGCTTAAATGATTACCTTAGCTTGTAACTAGCAATGTTGTGGCAGTACAGTTAGACATACGAACATATGCAGCTAAGTACAAATAATGTGTGTTATGCACTAATTAAAAATGCTCAGTCATTAAATGTGGGAAAGGAAACACTTTGTTTGTTGGCAGAAACTGAAAAATCCTGGCACTTCTTGCTCCCCACAGAAACAGTTCAAAAGCTCGTGCTTTCTCTCATGTTCTTAACATGATGTCTAAGTGATATGACTAGACTGCTACTCAGTGATATGAACAACATAGGACCAAACTTTCTGCACTGAGACAATATTGTCCATGCTAATCCTACTATTTTGAATAAAAAATACATTCAGAAAAAATATTCATTATATCTTTGACAACAAGTATAAACAATTTTGCTGGTTCAGACAAGGAATACTTATTTAACAAGAATTTTAATCAAAGGTAATGACTTGCCTAAGCAGTAGTCCATGAGAAGGCATATTTGCATTTATTAGATTAGTTGTATATCTTTTTTCACTCAAAACGTCCTTGCTTTATATAATTATGTTAAAGAAATCATGTTCTTATGTGCTTCACAAAATCCAATTTGATATTATGTCACATCTTTTATTAGTAGCTATTTCTTTTATTATAATCCTTAATTGTGAATCAAGACCCTAAAAGCTGATAGGGTTCCAGCACAGAACTGAATGTTTGTCCTCATTTTATGTGGCTTGCAATCAGATAACCTGTATCAGGTATAGAGAGATATAGAAGAAATACAAAGTGTATGTTTAGCAGCATGATAGATAGAATTTCAGTACTGCAGCTGGTATTTTGTAAGGATCACAGCAAAAAGGACATTTAAAAAAAGGAATTAAAAAAGAATATTGAAGAAGCTTATCTGATTAATTTTGTCTTTTTCTTTCCTCTTTCACTTCCGTTTACATGAGACACAAAATCTTGAAAATCTGTGAAAGGGAATTTTCAGAACCATTATACATAATATATGCATACGGCAAAGCTGCAAAATGAATACTTGTGAAAAGCAACAAGATACAGGTTATAAGTGCTCGTCTTCTCCTTGCACATCCAACATCTCTATTGCAAAGCAATACTAATTAATTCAGAAACATTTAATGTATCTTCAACTGATATGTGGCATGAATGTTCTGCATTCTAGTTAGTGATGCTGTTCAAGGCAATGATGGGGCTTAACTGTTGCTGTCTGATAGGTATATCTGTCCAGAAATAGCTTGGTTGTATAATGGGTAGAATGTAACTTATTTTTGTCAGATAAGTTGCTTGGCAAGTCAGCACTCTGAAAAATGTAAACGTTCCAACATCAACAAGTACAGGAGTATTTTCAAGTATTTCACATCTATTTTCATGTGCTTATACTTAGGTGTCAATTTTTGTAATTTTGAAGCTTCAGGTTATGTTGTAGTTCAGTTTTTTTGAGATATGTGTTCTGTCTACAAGGTACAGAAAAAACACTGGAGTTCATTCCCTCTTGTTTTTTATGACTCATCATGATTATGGATGTGTATTAGATAATGGAAATCTGAAATCATGGCTTTGATTATTGTACAACTGGAATGCTTTGCTTTCAAAACGTAAGAACTGCAAAAGTTTGTGGAACTATAACAAACCCAGATACATGAAATTAAATATAATAAAAATGCAATGAAATTTCAGTTATTTTCAGAATTATTTCAAATATCCATAGCCTATGTCTTTTTGTTGCTATATTACTCTGTTCCATTACTCTGTAAGACACAAATTCGTAATTAAAGGCATAATTAAGATAATCATTAATCTGTTTCCTTTATGGTTAAGCCATATATGTGACCTGTATTTATATATATATATATATATATATATATATGCTGGTATTTCTACATATTTGTGCATGTCTTTGTGTATGCCCACCTGCATACATATGTATATGTCTTCAGGTTTATTCCTCTGATTTATGAGGAAATAGATATTCCCTGCCAGTTTAGATTTCCTTATTTTTGGTACATAATAGACATATTAAGTGTTCCTTATTGAAAATACTCCACATCATCACCCCAAAAACCTGTTGTAGTCAACACAGTATCTCTAAACACAACTTACTGCATGTAAGGAAAATTCGAACTCGTTGCATTTAACAGAATCTGTGGTCTGGCTCCTACAAGCTAGGAAGAGATATAAATCCAAGATTATGTATGCTATCAGATGAAGTCCTCTGTTAAGACTCAAATGAGTGCAGAACATTACCTTGAAATGTAAAGGTAGATCATCAGGTTTTCTTACTTTTGTTGCTGAGTGGTTACCTTGTGATTTCTGGGGAAATTTCTGTTTTCTCTTTAAAAGAGAGGCTTTCATACTTAGACGTCAGCCTTTTGAATGCAGCTAATATCGTGAAAACTCGTTTTTATTTATTGTAACAATGAACTGCCAAGGCAAATGTCAGAAAGGAAATAATGAAAATTATATCCTTTAGTGTTACCCTAGTTATGTACTTACTTGAGCACCAGTCATAGAATCATGGAGTAATTTAGAGCTGGAAGGGACCTTTGGAGGGTATCTACAGAAAATGGGACCAACTTCAAAATTAGATTATGTTAAATAGAGTTTGGTCAAGAACACTTCACATTTAGGTGTACAAGCAGAGTTTTTAAGATTTTGTGGATATGAACCTAGGACTAAATCTATCTCATGAGGAAGTCCTATGAAAGGTTTTGGAATTTTTTAGCATCCTGCAGGGCAGGCCCTTTGCAGATCTGAGTTTTCCTCAGTGAGTAGCCCCTGCTCTCATGAAGGTGCTTTCAACATGTTAATTTCAAACAAGAGCAACAAGAAAGAACCTTGGCTCTGACTAAAAAAGGTGTGGCAGAAATGTAGCATTTTCCTTATTATAAACAAAAACCATAATTTATTGTAAGACTTTGTGCAGCAATAAGACAATCTCTATTTAAGGAAATAAAAAAAAAAAAAACACCCCACCCTGGGGTTTAAATAAGAACGATTGCTATGTAAAGAAGAGGAAAAAGCTAGAGTGGAGCAAACAATGTGTATACTAGAGCAATAAAATCATGCTGGAAAATTCTATGCTAACAAAGGAGTTTAGCTGAGAAGAAAAGATGTCAAAAATGTAAACAAAATGAATAGTCATGCAGAACATTGCATGCTGTCATTGGTATTCCAATACAAAGCTGAACCACAGGATATTTCAATTCTACTGCAGGGAAATAAACTTTCAAAAGTCCTGAATAAAAACAACAAAAAGCAAAACAAACAAAAACCTGAACAATTCTGCTCTCAAACCAATTAAGTTTCTTTCAAAAAAATGTTACAATCTTTAAGCAAAAGGAAAGGAAATTCAGATGAATATTTTTGGTGTCCTTCTATGATGGGGATACGGAACTGATGGATAGGGGCAAAGCAGTTGATGTCATCTACCTGGACTTGTGCAAAGTGTTTGACACTGTGCTGCACAACATCCTTGTCTCTAAATTGGAGAGACATCAGTTTGATAGATGGACCACTCAGTGGATGAAGAACTGGCTGGATGGCCACATGCAAAGAGTTGTGGTCAACGACTCAATGTCCAGTTGGAGACCAGTAACAAGAGGCATCCCTCAGGGGGTCAGTGCTGGGACCTGTCTTGTTCAACATCTTTGTCAGTGACATGGGCAGTGGGATTGAGTGCACACTCAGCAAGTTGCCGACAACACTAAGTTATGTGGTTTGGTTGATACGCTGGAGGGAAGGGATGCCAGTAGAAACTGTCAGAAGTCCACAGTGATTATATGGACTGTGACTGAGAGTATGTTTGCTCAGTGAAAACAGGGAAATTATGAACTGGATATAATTTTGAAATGAGTATTAATGTTTACAGTTCAATTCCACTAAATATCACAGACACTATTTCATACGTAATCTGAGTTGGTTAAATCAAATTCTGTGACAGGAAGACAATTTACTAATTAATTGTTTAAATCATACACTACTTCAGAATGACAGTTCTAAGCAAAAAATTTTCATCATGTGGAAAAAAGATGTACTTTAAATCTTTCTGTAAGGAAAGGATATTTACAACTGATGTTTCTGCTGCATAGTAATTGCATGTTTCTTTTGAGAATCGAGGGTAAGGTGAAATAACCCTGATTGTAATAGATCTTAGCATATTTTTTGTAAAAATAAACCAAACCGGAACAAAAATAGATGAGTTTATGAAAACATTTTAGTCCAAATTTTAAAAGTCTGATGAGTCGTTTCTAACCTTATTTATAAATCCCCATAAGGTGATCAACGAGGTGTTTATTGTTGTGCGTAATTAAAGTTTTACAGGTATCTTGAAATAAAACTCTAATCATTGTCTCCTCTTAGAGTTCTCTTTTAAGAGGAAGTATCATTGAAATCAATAGTAATTGACACCTAGCTGGTAGAATAGTACTAAACAGAGAGAGCAGTAAATAAAAACTAACTCAGAGTAAGTTATTTTTCCCAGCTTCAGTGTAGCTACCATTAATAATTGCTGTAGTAATAATAATAACAATAACAACAATAATAATAAATCTCTCATTATATCAATTTCTTAATATTTATTAAATCTCCATCTCCAAGAGTCATAAAAATTCAGCTTTCAGGTAATTAGAAAAGACATTTCTAATCTTTGTATTTAAAAAAACCCAACCAACCAACCTAAAGGTCTGCAAAATTATTATTTAAACACTTTGTTATGCTAAACATAACTTCAAATTTTTTGCATCCAACTCACGACTTTCTGAATATTATGTTTCTTAATCTTGTTATTTCAGTCATAAATTGCCAGCTGCTGATATTAGCAAATAGGAGGCTGAAAATCAAAATATCTATGCCATTAAAAATTTCAGGGCTTCAGAGAAAGAGCCAGATACTTTTGAGATTGTATACGAAAGCAAATATCTTCAAGTGTTACTTTTGAAAAGTTTCAAGCAGCAGTTTGGAGCTTTTTTCAGAACAGAAGAAAAGACACTTTGATCTCCAGATAATGCTTCTATCAGTAGTAGCTACAAAAAATTTATTATACAAATAGCACATTTCACTATTGTGACATAGCAGTAGCAGAAGTATTTCAGATGTCTAGTATAACTAAAGACAAATTGTAAAATGAGAATGTAAAGTGTGATTTTGAAACTTTCAGGAGAATTTTTATGGAATTTTAGAATAGTTATTTATTCTCAAGATGTTTTTTCTCCATTGGCTTCATAGAATTTTTTCTCTGTGAAAGCAGCTTTTTATTTCACTGGAAAATTATCTTGTGAGAAAGGTCTTGACTATTTTGTCCCAAACCAATTTACAAGCTGTAGAAGACTACTATAGATAATATTTAAGGACATCTGAGATCAACTCTCAAAATCAATATAAAAGAGTCTAGACAGACTTAAACTTAATATTAACTCTTTTTATTAAAGGAAAAATAGAGTGAAAAAATCCAACTTAAATTGTTCTCATACTGTCTCAAGAATTATGTGTGGCTCTGTTTGTTAGTAACAAGATTTGGGGATGTAACTCTCTGCATGCTGAGTTGAAGATTTGCCATTAATGTCTAATTTGATTTCCCTATCAGACAATTAGTGTATTATTAAAAATTCACTGCAGGGTCAATCTCTTGTTGATTTACATAATTAAGTTACCTGATTTCTAAGATAGGGTGCTTGGTAATCATTAAAGTTTGTAGGCCCAATTCTACCTTCCCTTTTGCATGCAACTTTACAACATGGAGTTGTTCCACAGACTTCAGCAGAAATATTCAGGTAACTAAGATTTTTTGTGAACAGTGTCTATGCAGTAAGAACAGCAGAGTAGAATGATTCTAGGACACCTTAATTTCCATAAAAGTTCTAAATGAAGTGTGTGAATGCAAAGGAGGAAGAGACTTGCTTTTCTCCAAGTAGATTTAATTTAATATTTAATAATATGTAATAATATTAGTTTGTAATATTAAATTCTAGCTACTGTTCATGACACTTAATGTGAAAGTTAATTCTAAATTCTTGGCCAGAAATTAGACTTTCGCAAGGGTGAATACATAAAGGCATGGTGGAGAAATGTCATAAAATGGGAGTCATGCAGAATTTAATACAAGTAATTTAAGACACACAGAATCAGTGAAGAAATACGTTTTATTTTGAGACCTCTGGATGCTCTATTTAATCTTGAAATACTATTTTTCCTCAGACCCATGTCAACTGAAATTATAATGTAAAAGTGCAACAAGACCTTAAGAGATCAGAATTTTCATCATCATGGGATTTTCTAAAGCATGTAACATCAGTTGCAATAAATTAATTGTACTGTAAATTCCAGTGCTTGTGTCGGAAGTAAAATAGGGTAAACACTAAACACTTTAGAAAACTGTTATGCCTAATCACTATGTCAGCTCTTTGCTCATGGATCCCACCTGCTAAAGATGAAAAAAAAATATCAACATAGAGAAGCTGTGAGTATTATGAAAAGAATGTGCAAAAAAGTATAGGTTCATCACAAGCTTATGTCACATGATGAAGACTTCTGAATTATTTTCTGGCCAAATGCAGAATTTTGCAAATTTTGCTGTTCAGACTTTATGTAATGCAGACGGTTCACTAATCACAAGACGTCCTATGAATTCATCTTGGAATGTAACAATGCATTAAAAGAAGCATGTTTCTTTGCTTTTTGTGCTACTTGCAAATTAAATACTCAAGAAATTAAATACTCAAGAAGTTTCCTGGAAAAAAATCTTTGAAAGACACAGATATTCAGGAAAGAGTTTCTGCAATGAAACTTACCAAAGAACTGTCTTCGGTTAATGATTTGACTTGATAATCTTAAAGGTCTCTTCCAACATAAACCTTTCTATAATTCCATGATTCTATATACTGGGTCTTTCATTACGCATTTCACACTTCAAACACACGAGAAGGCAATCAGAAAAAACAGTACTTGAATAAATGAACATCATTTGACTATTTGAACTAGTCGTAGGTATTGCTGAAACAAAGTAAGAAACTGGTTTTTCATTCCAAGTTACTTTCTAAATATCATTTTAAATGATATCTGTAAAGTTAGTTTCATGCTTCCTATTTGTTACATGTTTTGTGTAGGATGCTGTTAAATTAATGTCTTGCCATGACCCTCCGTTATTCTGTAGCTTCTGTTAGTTCTTTAATGGCGTTCTTTATTTCTAACTTAAAAGGCTAAGTGGTCTGTCTGTTGAAAAATCAAGGCAGTTCTGTTTATTTAAAAAATAGAGAGGGGAAAAGTATCAGATTGCACTGTAAATTTCGGAGGTGGTGAATAATAGTAACAAAATCAGTATAGCTATCTAGGTCTTCCATTCAAATATGTTGTTATTTCCCTCTTTTTTAGTTCATAGAATCATAGAATCATAGAATCATAGAATAGTTAGGGTGGCCTTAAAGGTCTTGTACTCCCCCCCCCCCCTGCCATGGGCAGGGACACCACACACTAAACTATGTCTCCCAAGGCTCTGTCCAGCCTAGCCTTGAACACCTCCAGGGATAGAGCATTCACAACTTCCTTGGGCAACCTATTCCAGTGCCTCACCACCCTCACTGTGAAGAACTTCTTCCTTACATCTAACCTAAACTTCCCCTGTTCAAGTTTAAAGCCATTACCCCTTGTCCTACCACTAGAGTCCCTAATGAAGAGTCCCTCCCCAGCATCCTTGTAGGCCCCCTTCAGATATTGGAAGGCTGCTAGGAGGTCTCCACACAGCCTTCTCTTCTCCAGGCTGAACAGCCCCAACTTTCTCAGCCTGTCTTCATATAGGAGGTGCTCCAGCCCCCTTATTGTCCTTGTGAAACTCCTCTGGACTTGCTCCAACAGCTCCATGTCCTTTTTATGTTGAGGACACCAGAACTGGACACAATACTCCAAGTGAGGACTCACCAGAGCAGAGTAGAGAGGCAGGATCACCTCCTTTGACCTGCTGGTCATGCTTCTTTTGATGCAGCCCGGGATACGGTTGGCTTTCTGGGCTGCAAGCGCACACTGCCTGCTCATGTTGAGTTTCTCATCAATCACCACCCCCAAGTCCTTCTCCGCAGGGCTGCTTTGACTCTCTTCTCCATTCAAATCATTAAGACCCACAAGATGAGATAGAGAAAGAAGGAATTTTTGATGAAAAGTCAGGGATATCCTTTAAATATATGCCTAGATGACTATACATTTCAAGTGGCAAATGATTGACACTCTGCATAAATACTTTGAAATCCAAGACTTTGACCTGTCATTTGTTCAAAATATCATTGTATTAAGTGACATCCACAAGCTAGCTCATATACCATCCACACAGGCCATTTCTTTAATCCTACAAATTCTAACTGTGCTGAATTTCAATATGCAATATCTGAAGAAAAAAATCAGAACAATCATAAGAAGCTGATAATTTTTGCTGGTGTTGCTGACAAGGGTAGGAGTATGAGTATTTTATTCAAAAACATAAGAACAGCAATATTGTCAGCTGTTCTAAGCAAATAGATATCCGCTTTTAAAGTGACACGTGAAACTAGGCTAACAAAATTTGAACAGTACAAAGCAAAGAAAATCATGAACACTAACCTTTCCTTCATGAATATAAACAACTGATACATAAACATGCATAGATACTGATGTAAGGCTTTGAAATTAGTTTGGTTTGGTTTTGGGTTTTTTTATGTTAACAAAAAAACTGAGTGGTTAGGCTGTTTGTTTGTTTTGTTTTGTTTTGTTTTTTTCTCAATAATTTAGAGATTCATCCAAAGGATGAATCAAAAAATGCACATATTAACATGTAAATTATCCAGAAAAACATTATGTAGTTTATACCTAGAATTATGGTACCACCCCTGCTACATATGAATACAGGGTACATTCTCATTTAGAACAGCAGAGGATAGCTTATTTAAAAGCAAAACCAAAGAAACTGTCCTTATTATTTATCTGATAAAGCTTAAAACTATTCAGTTGAACAGTGTCAGTAGCAGAATTATGCACCTGTTGATGTATTTGTATTGTTATTTTTTTTCATAAATGTTTTCTATTCCAGATGGAATATTAATTGTCACAAGAAATTTCTGCCAAAGATTAAACAGCAATGTAAAAGGTGAACAAGAAAGTCATCTTCCACACATCAGTTCACTTTACTGTGAGCAGCACAGCTGAGATCATAATCTCAGTCAGATCAAAATTTCTTCTAGACAAGTATTTCATCTTCAGTAACAGGCAGTCTTGGAGGTTTAGGCAAAAGCATAGAGCAGGGCAAACTACAGGGGAAGTATACACTATCTCTCAGTGATCTGTAATCAGCGAGAGATACCACAATGCTCATCTGAAAACACTATCATCTGATGGATGAAGCACAAGAAATACAATAGTGCAAGTGTGTCCTAGGTTTAGCGTCCAGTACTTCTTGGCTTAAGTCTTTTGAGAGTGCCCTCTGATTTTAAATGCTCATTTCAAAGGCTGCCAAGAATAGAAGCACTCCACATTAGCCATCATTCAAAAAAAGTCCACTTCCTCACAGTTTTTTCATCTGAAGAAAGGAGGATTACAGTCTTAAATTCACTGGTTTTTTCTGGGTAGCAGCAAGACATAATTAAACTTTTTGAAAATATGACATTTAGATACAGCTAAAGAGTTATCAATATAATAAAATGTCTATAGCTCATTAGTTTGTATTAATTAGGTTAATTCAAAAGTAGCCTTTTCTGATGAGAAATGCTTGAATGTGAAACTTTATGGGGCTATGTGTAGTGGTTTAAAAGAAGCATTACAGCTGTGGCCTAACCCCCCCGAAGGCAGTTGATTCCTGCAATAACTGAAATATACTTAGGGTCAGGCTCTGCTTGAATGCTCATGAAGTATATTTTAACATATGAAGACAGTATTTCTTCACATGCCTATTTATAGTGGATCCCTACATATGACCACCAACATACAGAATTCTGGTAAAATTTGAACAGATTTATGTTAAACTTTTTTTCCAGTATTTCTTTTAACTACCTGCATGGAAGGATTTAAAATCAATAAATATTTTTCTATTTAAAATGTTCTTCACATACAAACAACATTCACAGTAGTTCTCTGATCTTAATACTTCAGTATGTTTTCCATGTATCTTCAAGTTAGACATCAGATTGTAATTAGTGGATTACTCTATTGTGTCCATAGTTGATGCTAATTTATGCTGTTTTAGAGGTCATAAAAATGTGTCACTAATTTCTAATTGGAAGGCAAGGGTAGGTAGATGGAGATACTAAAGAATTAGAGTGCCATTAACCAGCCAGACCTTTAGGAGTAATAAAGACCATCTGCCACGTCAGCAAGTACACTCCAGAGGCAGCACTTCACTGTACCTTAAGAATCAATAACAAATAAAACCCACTATATTTTTGATGAATGTAAGATGGGTAGGCTTTACCCTTCTTAGCTATTAATGTCATATCAGTCGTGCAAGTCTTCAGCAGATAGTTTGGTTCAGATGCTGACTGCACTTTTAAAAATAATTTTCCTAGTAGCTAAGTATTCTTATAGAACAAAGGTGTCATCTTATTACCCAGTTCAGTCTCAGGTATATGTTTTTATAGGTTGCTAATTAAATAGAAATCTTCTTCTTTTTTTCTTTCTTTTTTTTTTTTTTTTTTTTTTTTATCAAAGGAATTTCCTTTCTGTATAAATGTCCCAGATTTGCTGTATTTCTTGGCTTAAACAAAACCTCCAGATCTATTGATTTCTACAAGTTGCAGCAATGTTATTTCTAAACTTACATATTTACAGCTGAGGCTCTTCTTTAGCATCATCAATTCCTCACACACTAACTCCAAATAACTAACTAGATTTGCAGGCTAACCAAAGTATTTATATAAATGGAGAGAGCCAACTGTCTGTAGTCTGACAAATCATAAAGGGAACTGTGGCATGCTCCTGTATTACAATAAAAAAGTTATCTATCAAGTGGTAATTTGCAATGGTTGCTGACATTTCCAGCTTAAAAGAAACACTAGCATACTGCCTTGGTCTCAGGAATTATTTACTTACTGTCCATAGCCACAAAGCAAAATTATATACCAATCTAAGATATTCAGAACAGTTAGTATTGCCAAAATATTGCAATCCAGTCTTCTATGCACACATATTATCTTTTAGAAAATACCCTTTTGGAAATTACTCATTTTAGCCAGAGATGAATTTTAAGGTTCTAGAAGTTTGCTAGTTGCTGAAAGAAATCTTCCAACAAACATAAGTGTCACACATGCCATTCAAATAAAAGAAATTTTGGTTCAGGAATGGAAAGAAGAGGAAAGAAGAGGACAAGAGTGGACAAGAGTGGACAGGACAGGAGAGAAGGAGAATGTGAAGTCAAAGGCAAAGGCAAAGGCAAAAGCAAAAAGAAAGAAAAGGAGAAATCATGCACAGGACCTCACTCTTCTGTCCTGTGAGGACAACAGCCCAATCACCTATTTGGAATCTTTAATCCATAGATTTAATTTCCAGTTTTGTTTGAGAACAGCCTTTTAATCTTTGGCTTTTGGAGGCTTTTTAATATGCAAAACCGACTATTTTTATTTTAGGTTAAAGCAATTAAGTTCTTTCCTTCACCAAAATTATACCATAAACAACAAAAGCAAAACCACGATTTTGTTTTCAGAAGCCAGACTAAATTTCAAGGAGTTTCTGTTAAAAGAAGATTGTTTGCACTTTCACTTAGATTAATCACAATGCATTGAAATCCCTGTATAGGTTAAATATTCTGAACTGAAATTGTGCCATTCGGGCATATGTTGGAAAAGTCATTCTTTTCACAATAGATATTAATTGAAAGCAAAATAAGATTTTATCTTTTTTTCTGTAGAAGGCAACAGAATGTTTGTGTACTTCGAACCTTCTCTTTTTTTTTTGTAAAACTTGAATTGTTGGTTAAAAATTTATTCGTCCTCCCCATCACCTTTTTTCATGAGGTGCACAGAGGCCATTTAAGTGACAACCAGGGATTTTATATGGTGTACCTGGAGTTAGCTTTAACATGGAATAATGACTAACAGTAGGATTAATCTCATCTAAAATTGTCTGCCTAAAAGTTGGGCATCAAGCCCAAGTTAATTTTCAAGTTTTCTTCTGATACTAATAGAATAGACAGGTGCTTCCATGAGGTGATAAGTCATGCCATTGTTTAGATTTGGTATGCAGCACTCCTGGAAATGGTGATCTTTGTCCATTGCTTATGGAATTATTCTAGGTGGCTTGCTTACCACTGGCTACCTAACTTAACATAAGCAGGGAATTGTTCTTTCCCTTTAAAATACATGTCTGAAAAAGGGTTGTATTTCCTAGGCTTTTTTCCCAAGCATAAAGTGTTAAAATGTTTATATGCCCCAGGTGAGTTTTTTGGGGGTTGTTTTGGGGGTTTGATCCTGATTTAAAATCACCAGGAGAATACACCTAAATCCCACCTGTATGGGTGTATATTTGAGCTCTATCTGTGAGTGACTGCTTTGTTCTAATGTTTCTGAAGCCATCTGAAGGACAAAAAAACCACTGACAAATAAAGTAACATGAGGCCACATATTGGGCTATATCAGGGTTGAGCTGGCACAAAAGCACTATAATACTAGTTCACACAAAACACTGTGTCGTGGTTTAAGCCCAGCTGGCAACTTGGAACCACGCAGCCGCTCGCTCACTCCCCCCCTTTTTCTTCCTCCCCCCGCTCCCGGAGGGATGGGGAGGAGAATCGAAGGAATGTAACTCCCACGGGTTGAGATAACAGCTCTCCAGTAACTAAGGTATAATACAAACCACTACTGCTACCAATAATAATGATAAGAGGAATAACAAGGGAAAAGGACACAACCGCTCACCACCCGCCGACCGATACCCAGCCCGACCCGAGCAGCGATCTGGGCCTTCCGGGTAACTCCCCCCAGTTTCTATACTGGGCATGACGTGCTGTGGTATGGAATCCCCCTTTGGCCAGTTTGGGTCAGGTGTCCTGCCTCTGCTTCCTCCCGGCTTCCCCTCCTCTCTGGCAAAGCATGAGACTGAGAAAGTCCTTGGTCAGAGTAAACATTACTTAGCAACAACTAAAACCATCGGTGTTATCAGCATTGTTCCCAGGCTGAAAGTCAAAAACACAGCACTGCACCAGCTACTAAGAAGGAGAAAAAATGACTGCTGTAGCTGAACCCAGGACACACTGAGGCTGTGTCTTCATATGGGAAGAATATCAGGAAATATAGAGCTGTCATAGCACTTCTTTCATCATTTCCACTCTCTACAAAACAGAAACGTAGCTGTCCATAAACACATAAATGAAAGTCCACTGAAGCCATGGGCAGTCAAAGTCTATTCTCAGTTGCCATGTATGTGCAAAGAGCTTGGATTCTACAATCAGTTAAATTTGAAAGAAAACAACTATTTCATAAACTCATACATTTTAAATGAGCATTTTATTTAGTGTTGCAAATAAATTTGGTCTTCATTCAATTAATGACACAGGTGTACTTAACTGAAAAGTATCCTAATGCAGTGTCATGCTATCTTCCATAAAAATAATATTTATATTTTTCCTTGAGATGCTGAAGGAATAAAAAGGCAAGACATTTTTCAGTCAAATAATTTAAGTCTTTTAGGTCTTCTCTTTTCTTCCATGAGTTCTCTATTCTTTCAGAGGGAAAAAATGTCAGAAGAAAAGAAGAAAAGAATCATTGCTTACCAACCTAGCAATTATAAAGCAAAGGAAGAAATAAAATAAATATACAAAATCAGATTAATTTTCTTATTGCTAACAGTTGCAGAAATCCCTGGGCAAGAGACTTTAATGCCATCCTTCCAAGAATTAAAATGCCTGAGCCAGCAGGTTGGTATTGCAGTACTTTTTAAGGATTCCCTAGGGATGCTAAAGAAGAGAAAACAGATACAATGGTGGTGGTGATGGTAAAGAATGCTTAGACTTTGATCCAATGCAAATTCAGTCCAAGTTAAATCCCCTCAGATATTTTCAGCCAGGAAACTTCCAGAATACAGGTGTGCAAGATTAAAATGTAGAACAATACATGACACAGAAAAATGTGGCCCCATAAAGGAGCTTTAGGAAGCCCACACTGTTTCCAGAATCTGAGCTTTTCCTGTGATTCTAGGTGTTAAAGGGGGAAGGAAACAGTATGAGATGTTTTTTTGTGTTTATTTCCTTCATGCAAGCAAAAATGCAAATATTACTGTCAGAGTAAGACAAACAACCATATTACCTCACAGCAGAACATAGAATTACTTAAAAGACCACCATATTAAAGCAACGTATTGTGGTTCATTACCACTGAAGTGCAAAATTTTTCAAATGTGGGGGCTAGAGGCTGGGCATGTCTGGGCATTTAACTCCTCAGCTTCAAATATTCAGCACACCAGATGTTCAGGACAAAAATACTTCAGCAGTAAAGGCATTAACAATTAGAATTTTGCAGATATGGATTACACATAGATCAAATAAAATATTAAAAAAAAAAAACAAAACCAAAACAAAAAAAATATTAGTCTGCAAGGAAGGAAGAAAACCTGTGAAGTTTAGATATCCAGTTGAATTTTTGACATGTAGAAAGAATTAAATAAACTGAAAGACTTTATGGGATCATAGAGGATTATTTAGGTGCTTCCTGCCTGATGATAACATTGGTTATAACACTGAATCACTATAGATATATCGATGCAATAATATCACAAGATTGCCTGATAAACACTGCAGAAATACTGCTTATGCTCTTGGATGCTGTGCAAGCAGCTTTTTGGTAGCTGGAAATTAAAGTGAAACCCACAGAATACAGGATCTTGAGGAAATTCAGGCAGAGATAAGCAACGTTAAGATAAAGAAAATGAAAGAACCTGATTTAAGCTCAAAGAACAAACAAGCACATCCATATGTAAACACAAGTAGGCACGCAGTCATGCTTAAGAGACTTAATGGAAGAAAGGTGGAGGAGGGAAAATAGGAGGCCACAGTTCAGTGAAGATCCTTAATTGATTAGAATGCCCACAGCAGTAAGAGACAACTGGAAGAATCAATTAAATACTGCAAATGAGTTATGGCAAGCATAAAACTCTTAATAAAGAGCAGAAAAAAAATAAGTAAAAAAACTCAAACAAAAAACAAACAAACAAAAAAAACCACAAGAAAATATGATACGCTAAAGTTTTTCTTTCTGTTCTCCACACATTGCACTTCTTGGATTTACTTCCTTGTGAAAGAGCACACTGAAATAACTGAATGTTCAATATGATCATCATGTTCAAGTGTGTCAGGAAGGGGAGTACTGCTTTCTCTAGCTCAGTCTGCTGGTCATGGGAGGAGGAAAAAACTCTTTAAGTGAAATATGGTTTAACAAATTTACATAATAAGATTCTATATCACCCTCTCACACAGAAGCCATAAATTGCTTCAAGTTTGCTATAAGTTATCCTAACATAGTTATAGACTAACCACTGACATTTCCACTAGAAATAACTCTTAGCAAGCTTTAATGAACTCGCATGAATCTCAAAAAGGACTGGCAAGCATTTCTAACTGAGGTAGAGAATTGGTGGAGGCGGTACGCATGCTGTTTAGAGACACTATACACAGAATGTAATTTCTTCATTTTGCAAAGTCTTCTTAGGACTTCCGAAAACATATTTTTAAGATACTGGTTTACATAAATTAATGTGGGTAGGTTTGAGTTTCAATTGAATCATAGAATGGTTTGGGTTAGAAAGGACTTCTGAAGTAAAATACAACAAACACATAAACATACATATAATTATACTGGCCCTATTATAATACAATATAATTCAATAGTCCAATAGTTTAACCTGAAAAAATACATCTGCAATACATGTAGCAAATTTTAGTTTCACTGCATGCTTGTCACAGAGCATTTCAAATGCCACAGTGAAATTACAAGACCCTTTCTCTATCATGTTACAGTAACTTACATACATACATGTGTATACATATTATTTTTTTTTACCCTAGGGGATTGAAGAGTACCTTAGAAGCCACTTTCATCTTTTAGTATGTATTTACTTGTCTGAAAAGAATATTTGAAACGGGTTTTAATATCATCGGATAATTATTTCATTGTTAGCTGTAGTCAGTCTCTGTGTCAACAATTTAAAAAGAAGTACACCAGCAAAGAAGACAACATGAACATTCATGCTTATCTCAATTTGTGTAAAGTTTCACCTCATTTCCACCAATTTTAAATTAACTCAATTTTAGGGGAAAATAGCTTTCAGGTTTGTGAAAAAAAACCCTTAAATTGCTTACACGTAGTTTCTCACAATGCAAGTCAAATGCACCACCTGAATATGAAACCTCCCAATCTTACTATAGTAACAGCTTTTAATGGAATTTCAGCTGAAAATTTGTAAAACTAATTATCTTAAGCAAGGAAAGTATGAAGCTTTGCCATTTTGCTTTGGTGACTGTCTAAAGCTGTTGCTTGAGAGTAGACAGAAGAATTAAATATTCAGTATAATTTACTACTCCCTTGTGCACACACACACATGCACCAAACACGCACACACCCCAATCTATACATTTTGATCATTTGAAACTCAAGAAGTAGATATGAGTGGGAAAAAATTACCACTGTGATCCAGTGATGAAACACTGGAACAAGATGCCTAGACAGGCTGCTTGTAGTTCTTTCCTCAGACACAAACAAAACTCAAAAAGGCCCAGGCTAATCAAATCTAGTTAAACCTTCTTTGCATCAGGGATGAGTCTAGAAAAATTCTGGAGAACTTTTTCAACCTAAATGATTCTGTAATTCTATGATTCCATAAATCATAAATCCTACTCATTCCAACAGCCTTATCTATATAGGAAAAATAAAATCTTATTTTAAAAATTTGTTCCTCTGAAGTCCTGCAAAAAAATTTAGCACAAGGAAAAGACAGATTTCCAGCTCTTCTTTCAGGTGTGAATCCTGAGGTGTGACTTTCTCTAAGTCCTGAAATAACAATATTATATAGAAAAGTTGTGGCCCTTTATGAGTGGCAGTCATGCATTAGGTATGCATACTGCCCTAAGCAAGGCCTTGTGAACACCTTCCTACTAATAAGAAATTCTGCAGTTGTCAATATCTTACATCAGTCTATTTTAGACAGGCATAAAGATCTTTTGTAACCTGTCATTAGAATTATTTATATGTCTCTGTATAACAAGTTGTTTTAACTTTCATGACCCCGATGACTTTCTTCCCTGTACAAAACCCAGTAAAAACCTCAAAAAAACTCTAAAAAATGTATTTTCCTTACTTTTCCATTCACAGCAGCACTATTGACAACAAAATATGGGAAAGGTTGATAGTACTCTCATGGACTTACCTCCCCATCTCACTGTAAATACTATTTCTTCATATAAATTCAGTTAATCCTGGCTTTTCTGTCTACTGAAGTAACTGTTGATCCAACCATTTTCTGAGTTCCATACCTGCATCTGCATGAGCTACCCCACTGCCAAAGCCTCAGTTTGCTAAGGTGTATTTCTTTTTTCTTCACTATTGAGTCCCCCTCTCCCCACCCCAAATAACTTGCAGATTTTATATGATTAAACATATGATAGTTGTCATTTTCTTTCCTTGAAGTCTACATCTACAAAAGTATGCATGACACCAAGACAGCTTGGATTTGCAGGAGAAATGAGCAAAGAAGTGTAAGAAGGTTAAGAAAAGCCTCTCAACAACTTCTTGATAAAGAAATGCAGAAAATCAACATTTTGTCTGTTGGTTTGGGGAGATGCCAAGACTTTAAGCCCTGAATCATAAAAAGCTTTAAGCAAGGTTTTAGCAAATACAAGGTCACATACTTCAGTACTAACAGCACGAATACGTGTTCTTGGCTACTTACTCTTAAACCTAAGAAGAAACACGAGAGCATCTGTCCCAGACTGCACTAAAATGGCAATGGCAAGGCCATACTTAAAAATGACATGTGTGAAGAAATTGTCGCTAACCAAATCTCTCTATGGTAGCAAAACTCTGCTGGCATCTTCAGAGCAAATATTGCATCATGATAGAAATTTTCATAATGCTGTTCAGGTGATAGAAGGAACAAAGAACACACAACTGAATGAGTTACTGCAAGGTTCTGTAGGATGGATATTACAAAATGCTTAAGAATGTAAATAGGAAGAATGGTTTCTTCTGGAAACTCATATTCATTGATCTCATCAATTCTACTAGGTATTAATTAGCACTAGGTACTAATTAGCACCTAAAATGTATATGTGCATGGGTGTGCAAACATATGGTAATTTCATTCACAAATCTTGTAGAAGTTAGTCTGGATTGTGAACTTCAGAAAGAAACAGAATAAAAAATGTTAAAATTAATTGCTAGAATACAGACACACAACACATATGTAATTGTCCTGGGTTCAGCTACAGCAGTCATTTTTTCTCCTTCTTAGTAGCTGGTGAAGTCTTCTGTTTTTGACTTTCAGCCTGGGAACAACGCTGATAACACCGATGGTTTTAGTTGTTGCTAAGTAATGTTTACTCCGACCAAGGACTTTCTCAGCCTCATGCTCTGCCAGGGAGGAGGGGAAGCCAGGAGGAAGCAGAGACAGGACACCTCACTCAAACGGGCCAAAGGGGTATTCCATACCACAGCACGTCATGCCCAGTATAGAAACTGGGGGGAGTTACCTGGAAGGCCCAGATCGCTGCTCGGGTCGGGCTGGGTATCGGTCGGCGGGTGGTGAGCAATTGTATCCTCTTCCCTTGTTATTTCCCTTATCATTATTATTATTCATGGTAGCAGAAGTGGTTTTGTAGTTACTGGACTGCTCTCATGTGGGAGACAATAGAAATTATTTGATTATTGCCAAAGAGAAGTAACTGCTTGGCTGGAGAAGAAAGAGTTAAAGAAGAAAGAAAGTACAACCAAGCAGAGCAACCCAGCTGGCTGAGGAGGAGAGAGCATAAAGATAAGAGACTGGCTATTATGGGACTGGTTGTGAGAAAGCGAGCAGTGTTAAAAAACAAACTATAAGTCAGGAACTAAACATGACGGGCTACATATAGAGTGGTATAAAAGCTAGAGCAATAGGCTAAAAATAACTGTTGTTATAATGGTATAAAAAGTTAGAGCAGTAGGCAGTAAGGTGATTCACTGCATGAACATCCCCTCACTCTTATTTCAACCCATGGGAGTTACATTCCTCTGATTCTCCTCCCCATCGCTCCGGGAGTGGAGGGAGGAAGAAGAGGCAGGAGTGAGCAAGCAGCTGTGTGGTTCTGAGTTACCGCCTGGGCTTGAACCACGACAGTTCTTTGTGATGCCCAACATGGGGCACGAAGTATTGAGATAATGACAGATCTGACCAGAGTGTGTCTAATCATAGTTGTGATAAGCATTTATTGTTTTGGATTAATAGTCACTTGTCACAATGCTGATTTATTGGCTCTCAGAGTTGTTGTGCTTGATCTCAGAGTTTCACCATGTCATACCTTACTTACAGCCAGTGTTTGCTGTTTTAGTGTTTACTGGCTGGGGGGCATGGGCTAAGGTTCTTGTTT